>NW_023270431.1:14049021-14138078 GCF_011800145.1 Mirounga leonina
TCTTCTTCTTCTTCTTCTTCTTCTTCTTCTTCTTCTTCTTCTTCTTCCTTCTTCTTCTTCCTTTTACAGATGCCTTATATTCATTTACATGGTCATAATATAATTTACATATCATCTCCCTTACTGATGTATATTTAGTATGCTTATGTCTGCTATTACAAATAATGCCGCTATCCTGCAAAATCTGTAGCATAAAAAAAAATACTGATTGCTCTTTCAAAGGGCATTTTCATTTAAATTTTCCATGAATGTAGTCAAATTGGCCTCCATGAGGTTGCATCATTTTATCCTTAGTAATGAATGAGGGTGGCCTATTTCCCACATACTCACCAATAGAGTGTGTTATCATATTTTTGGAATGTTGCTATGTGATGTCTCACAGAGTGCTTGTAGATAGTAGGTGCTCAATAGTGCTTTTTGTACTAAATAGACAAATACACCTGTTAGGATTGGCTTCATACAGGACAAGCTCATATTGAATTATTAACTCTAAATTTCTTCGATATATTTCAATAAGTGGAGAGTACACAGGGAGTGTATATAACAAAAAAAAAAATACGTGGATTAATGAAGAAGACAGATCATTTCAATTCCAGATGGTTCTTATAATGGAAATATCCTAGTTAGACTCAGGCTTATTTTTTTATTATCTGATTTTAAAGAGAACAAAATCAGATATATCTTTAATGCATTTTTATTCTGGGGTGCCTGGGTGGCTCAGTCGTTAAGCGTCTGCCTTTGGCTCAGGTCATGATCCCAGGGTCCTGGGATCGAGCCCCACATCGGGCTCCCTGTTCAGCAGGAAGCCTGCTTCTCCTTCTCCCACTTCCCCTGCTTGTGTTTCCTCTCTCGCTGTGTCTCTCTCTGTCAAATAAATAAAATCTTAAAAAAAAATACATTTTTATTCTGATCAATAGTAACCACAGAAAAAAATCATGGATTTGGAACAGAAAGAGCTAGCTTTTTTTCCGAGCAAAGTAATATATCAAACAACAACAATTAACATTCGTAAGTGTGTATTAAGTTCCACTAACAAAGCTAAGTTCTTTACAATTTTTATTTTATGTATCTTTACAATAATCCTATGAGGTAGGTGATATTAACAAATCCATCTTACAGATATAGAAACTAACTCTTAGAGTGATTAAGTCACATAGCTTGATTCATAAAAAAAAGTCACATAGCTTGCCACAAATACTAAAACTACATATATATTTCCTTCCTATTTCAGAAAAGCTAAAACATTCCAATTCTCATAATTTATTATTTAGCTGCTACAGTGGTGCATTATGTTTTTCTTCCTATGATACATGATATTTTACAATATTTTGATTGAATGTCAGCTTTATTTGATAGCATATATACCCAATGGTTGCCTAGTTTCCACTTGGTAAATCTAAAGAGGAATGCAGTTATCATAGGGCTACACTCACCTTCATTTACATTACTTCAACAGGTAAAATAAATTGTGTGTTTTAAATTTCCTGTTTCATAAAAAGGAAAAATGATCTGGCAGGTGATATGGATTTATATTTCTTTTGTGTATGTGTGTGTTCACTGGGAGATAATTATATTTTCATCTGATCCTTTTCAATATAACTGTTCTTATCCTATAATATGCTATGCTTTTCTATTATTTATTTTGTGGTAATTTAATATAAATTTTTACTAGGTTTTAGTCTGGGGAGATTTCCAAAACTTCAGATTTCATATCTAGCAAAGGCACTGGCTTAATATGTAACTCACTCATTTGTTTTTTTATTATCTTAAGTTTTTCTATTCAAAACTACAACATTTGACCAAACAGGAATTGTAAGAACCAAATACTTCCACTGAACTTTAGAAATATATGGACATATTTTAAAAAAATATGTCCTTTCATGATAATTTGTTAAATGTATTGAAGGCTTATACTAGAAAATACAGTTTTTTTTCTCTATGGATTGTTTAATCTCTTCATATCATTCATTTATAGATTTATTGTATAAGAATGATAATTTTGAGGTAGTCGACAAAATCTACCTGAATATTGCAAATAATAGAAACTAATGTAATACTGAATACAACTGGACTGCACAGAGAAAGATACATTCAATATAGGTGTTTGATTTAAAAATTAACTTTCATGAACAAGTCTCCCAATCTTTCGATTTTTCCACCCACTTGGATTATGGGATACAATCCATGCTTTTTAAAAATAGGAACACTGCCTGCTATTTGTATGATATTATGGTTGTATTTAAAGCTATTTCTGAAAAGCTATAGGTTCTAGTATAAATCACCTTTTTTCCCTCTGATCCTATTATTATTATTATTATTGCTATTTTGAATATATTTGACACACAATGTTACATTAATTTTAGGTATATGACATAGTGATTCCACAAGTCTATACATTATGTTATGCTTACTGCAAGGGTAGCTACCATCAACCACCACACAACACTATTACAATACCATTGACTATATTCCTTATTCTGTGCTTTTTATTCTGTGACTTATTTATGCCACGAGTGGAGGTATGTATCTCCCACTCCCTTTCATTATTTTGCCCATCCCTTCTCCTGTTCCTCAAAAAATTAAAAGTAGAAATAACATATGATTCAGTAATTCCACTTCTGGGTATTTACCCAAAGAAAATGAATACACTAATTCAAAAAGATATGTACACTTTTATTATTATTATTATTTTTATTATTATTACTATACCAGTACAATTAGTTAAAAAGAAATCCAGTGCCATCTAGAAGGAGTTCACAAAGCCAGTCTGTAGCTTGAGAAGTCTACATGAAATAAGGGAAGAGCCAGTACTCTTCTGGGTTCTAGACCTCTGCAACATGGAGGAACATTCCTCCAAAAGAAGCTGTTTTCACTCGCTCTTCCCAAAGGGTAGTTCTGACTGCATTGGCACTTCCAATTTAGCTTCATGTTACCTGCTGTAAATAAGAAACCACTGATATTTTGGTAAACTCAGGAGATATTTTTATGAATATTTATAAGACAATGTGATCAAACATTTTATAAAATTGTATGCTAGCATTAAAATTATTTTATACATTAGTAGTGCCTGACATTCCATAAGACTTTCAAATTCTGTAGGCATTTAGAATGGCAAGATTGATTTTCCATGGTATTTATAAACTCATTTGTGGTAAATTAATTCTGTTTTTATGGATGTAGTTAATGTCATTCTTCAACAGAAGTCAAAACATCCATCCTTATGCTCTCATCATATGTGCCTCCATGAATACTGATGCTGTTAACATTCTGGATTTTTAGAGAAATCCTCTATCTATTTCTTCATAGAAAAGGATGAATCTTCATATAAATTCAAGATATATGGTTATCTCTTATATATTGATATATTTTTTTAACTTAGCCCATGTAGGATTAGTCTCAGTGAATTTTAGGGAAGGGGTCACATGAATCAAAGAATGAATGCTCATATAGTAAAACTAATATAAAAATAAGCTAAATAAAAGAAAACTACATTTAATGTTTTCAGAAAGCCCTACAACCTTCTCAAGTGTGCATTAAAATGATCTACTAAACAATTGTATTGAGGAATTTCTGACTTAATCTTTATCTTTTATTTTATTTTTTTAGTGGGGGAGAGGGGCAAAGGGAGAAAGAGAGAGAGAGAATCTTAAGCAGGCACCACACTCAGTGTGTAGCCCAACACAGGGTTTGTTCTCACAACCTTGAGATCATGACCTGAGCTGAAATCAAGAGTGGGATGCTTAATTGACTGAGCCACCCAGGCACCCCCTTTCCTTCCTTCTTTCTTTCCTTCCTTTTTTCCTTCCTTCCTTCCTTCCTTTCTTTTCTTCTAATTTTTCTTCTTTTAATAAGAATATACTTTCAGGTCAGATCTAGTTTTGTGAGGCCTTAGCTGATACAGTTTTGTGTGGTGGGCATTTTTAATGGAATGAATAAAAATATAAAATATCTTTTTCTCAAATTTTCAAAACCATTTGACCATGTTAATACCTTGTTAAGGCCCTCCCAATCTTGGAAGGGTTTCAGGACAGTGTGAGGCTGTGAAGTTTCAATTATCATTAGCTTCACAGCTAATCTGCCTCTGTATGTTGTTGAAAGAAGATCCTTAGATCATTAGAAAAGGAGACCCTTGGGGCGCCTGGGTGGCTCAGTCGTTAAGCGTCTGCCTTCGGCTCAGGTCAGGATCCCAGGGTCCTGGGATCGAGCCCCACATCAGGCTCCCTGCTCAGCAGGAAGCCTGCTTCTCCCTCTCCCACTCCCCCTGCTTGTGTTCCCTCTCTCGCTGTGTCTCTCTCTGTCAAATAAATAAATAAAATCTTTAAAAAAAAAAAAAAAAAAAGAAAAGGAGACTCTTTTCCTAATTGACCACCAGAAAATTATACCAACATACACAACCACTGGCAGGAAGAATTAGAACTTATTTCTCCAGATTTGCCAACCTGCTTACATTCACAGCTTTAAATCTTTAACAACTTGGTACTAAAAGGGGAATATCTCATCGATTAACTGGTACCATATTGGAGTTTAGTCGGTCTCTTCTATAGAGATTAGGCAGTGAGCATTAGTGTTAGCCAGGTCAGTTTTGGCAATGGTAAGTCTATGTTGTTGAGGCCATGGCCCCAAAGTCACTTTTCTTCATGTGTTCACTGAGCAAGTGCTGGGATGGCTGGAGAAAGAGGCTGATGGACACCCATGGAGCTTGCTATTTTTTTACCTGATTACTAAGAGCTCCCTCTGAGGTAGATGCCCTTTGGTAGGCATTTACAACATAGGCACACATATCTTCATAGATTGTGTCCAGTCTGAGATTTCTATCCACATATGTTTTCTTGCGTTCCTTGTTACCAGTATTCTAATCCCATTTATTCTAAGTCTCAGATCATCGAGCCAGCCAGTTAATAACTGCCAATGAATCAATGTAGAACTCTACTTCTGACCATCTCTAATTGTAGACAAAATGGACAACAAAATGTCAGTAAAACACTTGTTGGAACCTGGAACCAGGGACAGTGACTGGTAAAAAAATTTGCTGGAGGGTGATAACCACTGGGTTTCTGGTACACTTACTGCTGGTGTCTATGACATAGGAACAAGAAAAGAGGAAGCACAACAGAAGAAAGAGAAGACTCTTTCTCCTGTAGGGTCCCTTCTATTGATGACACTTAGCACTGTGTCATCTTGCAAAGGAGAAATGTTTGCAGAGCCTGGTTCAAGTTTCACAAAGCAAAACAATGAAGTGTGTATGTAGAGGTAAGCAATTCACTGATACCAGGCACATGTACACAATCTCACTTATTCCTCATAATACAATTGAATATTTATCAGTATTATTTTTTCAAATGTAAATTGACTTTCTATATTAACTTAGAAATTATAAAATTATTCACAAAGATATGAATTAATTCTATAAAATCATAAAAACTTATATATTGAAAAAATAATCAAAACAAATACAATCAATGGATGAGAACATAGATGAGTAGCAAGTACTACAAAAGAGAGGTTAAAATTATGCATTGAATACATATTTTATTCACTTAGATAAGAAAATTATTAATGCCACAATATATAAATGAGCAAAATTCATGACCAGAAAATTAACAATTGGAAATTAAATTGGTAAGAATGTATAGTTAAAAATATTAATTTAAACAATAGTAGGAGCTATACTTTGCCTATATAACTAGATAATTGTGACTCTGTCCATCCACTGTCCCATACCTCTATCACACAATTGCTTAAAGGCTTACTAGGATTTGCAAACCAGAGTCTTTCTTGTTGTAAAAAAAGAGCAAACACTGAGGGGCACTTGGCTGGCTCAGTCAGAAAAGTGTGCAACTCTCGATCTCAGGGTCATGAGTTTGAGCCCTGTGTGAGGTGTAGAGATTACTTAAATAAATAAAACTTTTTAAAAGAAGAGCAAACATTGAAAAGTGATAGAGTACTTTCCTTTTTTTCCTCAGGCCTCCCTCAAAAAGTAGCAGAAATCCAAGATCATTTGGCATAAGAATAGGACTCACTGATGCCAGTAGAAGGGACTTCATCTTGCTAATTACAAAACAATTTAAGAAATGTAATATTTATTACTCAATATGACATTTCCATTTACTTGGATTGATATCTATATTTATACACATACATATTCATTTAATCCAATGGGTACAGTAATTAGAGAAATAGTCTTGTACACAGTTCTCAAAAGGAGTATTGCAAAATAAATTAATCTGACCTAGAATATTCCACCATTCCTCTTAAGATTTGAAAGAATGGGGAGCCCAGAGGCTGAGTGCTGGAGGAGAAAGAGAAAGCAGAAGCTTGCTGCCTGGAGGCTGAGAATGTCTAGACACTAATGGATTTTTTTAGAAACAAAATTATGTGTTTTGTTAGTCAATTCCCTCTTCAAGCTCTCTAATAGTATAGGTAAATCTCTATCAATTGTCACTGTTCTTAAGAAGGGAAGCTTTGTTTGGGAGGAGCCAAGACAGAGGGAGACAACCTGTATAAGGGCTACACCAAATAAAAAGGGTTTGAATTTATATATAGAGAAAATCAATTGTTCCTAAGACCCACCCAGAAATGTTGGGAAAATATACACAGTTCATCTGTTTGCAGAAGCTCTAAAATAATGAGTCTGCTTGGGTGTCCTCCTGTCTTGGTCTAATCCTGGTCCCAGCCCTGGGACCTGGGGGAAGGTGAAAGAGAAGAAAAGGGAAAAGAAAAAGAAGTGGCAAGGACAGGGAGGAGAGAGGAGGAAAGGAAATGAATGAATGAGATAAAAATCCAGCACTTATGTTGGGGAATAAAGTATAAAAAAGGAAAAGTAACACTTGAAACCAGTCATTGTTTATAATGTCAGTATGAGACATTTATTTTAGAATGTGGATTAACCTTTTAAGTCAGGTGTCACTCCCGGTACCTTTCCACGGGCAAGCATGCCTGTTATTAGGAGGATGTGGTCCTGATAACTTGCAAAATGTGAGTGTGAAGGTTATGTCTTTGACTGACAGTTGATTAGTTTGTCTCCAGTAATACCATCCCCGTGTAAAAGACATTTAGCATCTGTACCTCTCCATTCTGGCTGATCCATCAATGACTCTGGCCTCCCCAGGATTTTGTCCCCTCTTACCTTGTGTGTGTCTGAATACAATTTTATTTCTATTAAAACCAACTAAAGAAAATCAGTTTTCTTTAGTTGCTTTTTCCTGGTGTCTCTTCCCTCTCCAAATTCTCAGAAAGCTTTAAATCACTACTAAGGAATTCAGCTATATATTACTGGGTTTTAGTAACTAAATATCAAGAGCATTCAAAATAGTGCCCTAAAAAAGAAAACATCCATTTAACTCCACATGGCTTAATTTCGTTAAATTTAAGAGTAGTTGAGGTATTTACAAACCACTTTATTAATAATTTAAAATATCTTTATCTTCAAGTTATTTTTAAAATATTTATAAGTAACAGAAAATAATTGTTATCTTTTAAGAAAAGCATCAGTGAATTAATTATTGGGCATTGAAATATGTACTGTTTAACTAGTGTAAGTTAAAATATCAATTAAATTCTGGAAGATACAAAATGTTAACATACATTATATTTAAAGAAATTTTCACTTTTCCTAGGAGAAACTCTATTATTTTTTGTATTATTTTCTAGAATTCTTGGGTGATTTTTACTTAGGGGGCAACATAACATACATTAAGAAAAGAAGCCTGTGTGAATTCTGTAGACATGAATGTGGTGCTGTCAATAACTTATAACTTACATCGTCACTGTACCCGTTTTGGTCTTTTCCACTTTAACTGCAAACTAGTGATAACACTATCTATCTCATAAGGTTATTAAGAAAACTAAGAGGGGAAAAAAAACTTGCACAGTACTAGGCACATATTAAGTACTAAATAAAAAAATAGTTGAATATGAATATATTTGAATTTGAATATGAATATAGTTGAATATGTTTTTTAGTTAATGATGTTAGAAAACTTTAGCATAGTGGGATTGTCACTCTTATAAAGAAAATCTAAAAATATTTTTGCAGCATGTGGCATGAGATGCTACAGTTAATAGGCTGTGACGTTAAATAAGTCACTTGACTGCTCTATATCTTAGTTTCCTCACTGGTAAAGTGAGGATAAAAATAGTGCCTAACTTGTAGGGTTATTATAAGGAAGAAAAGAGATTGGGGCACCTGGGTGGCTCAGATGGTTAAGCGTCTGCCTTTGGCTCAGGTCATGATCCCAGCGTCCTGGGATTGAGCCCCGCATCGGGCTTCCTGCTGAGTGGGGAGCCTGCTTCTCCCTCTCCCTCTGCCTCTCTCCCTGCTCATGCTCTCTCTCTCTCTCTCTGTATCTCTGTGTCTCAAATGAATAAATAAAAAAATCTAAAAAAAAAAAGAGATTTATAACCATAAAGTGTATTGAAGAGGGCCTTACATAAGCATAAATTATTATGTAAGGTTGATATAAGTACTATATTATATAAGCATTATGTAATTATATACATATTATATAAGGATTTATTAAATGAATGAATGAATTAAATAGGTAGAGTTTTCACTACTCTTTTCATAAATCCATGATATAATGCAACTGTTCATCAATGTAAGATTTTATGTTTTGTATTTCTTAAGAACAACTCTGTTAACTAGATACCTCAACTACATATATTTATTATCTGACAGATACTGTTTGTCTGGAGCAAGTGCAATTTCTATACTATTGATTAGAACTTCACTACTTAAAGTATGATCCTTGGACCAAGAGTGTGACATCATGCAAATTATCAGGGCTCACACCAGGACAGCATTTCAACAGGTTTCTTGGTGATTTGAATTTGCTACTTTGAAGTATATATTATGTCACCAATATCCTCCTTTCATAAAAAAGCAAAGGAATACAAGATTAGAAAAACTCACAAGAGCATGGCATTAATTTTTATTTGGAAGGACATTTCTCTTTAAATAACAGATAAGGCATATACAAATTAAAAACATAATTTCTTTTGACTACAGACATGATTTTTTTCAGTTAAGTTTTTCTTTTTTTCTTTTTCTTTTTTTTGATCAGTATAACAAAATCAATATTGTTTGTAATTACTGGGAGACATAATTAGTTTTTTTAAAATTGTTTAATGTTCTATTTTACCTTATTTATTTTTTTAGTTTTTTTTATGTTATCTTAATCACTATACATCACATCATTAGTTTTTGATGTAGTGTTCCATGATTCATTGTTTGCGTATAACACCCAGTGCTCCATGCAGAACGTGCCCTCTTTAATACCCATCACCAGGCTAACCCATCCCCGCACCCCCTCCCCTCTAGAACCCTCAGTTTGTTTCTCAGAGTCCATAGTCTCTCATGGTTCGTCTCCCCCTCTGTTATCCCCCCTTCATTTTTCCCTTCGCAATGTTTTCTTCTTCTTCTTCTTTTTTTTAACATTAAATGTATTATTTGTTTCAGAGGTACAGATCTGTGGTTCAACAGTCTTACACAATTCACAGCACTCACCATAGCACATACCCTCCCCAATGTCTATCACCCAGCTACCCCATCCCTCCCACCCCTCACCATTCCAGCAACCGTCAGTTTGTTTCTTGATATTAAGAATTCCCCATATCAGTGAGGTCATATGATACATGTCTTTCTCTGATTGACTTACCACGCTCAGCATAATACCCTCCAGTTCCATCCACATCATTGCAAATGGCAAGATTTCATTCCTTTTGATAGCTGAATAATATTCCATTGTATATATATACATCTTCTTTATCCATTCATCTGTAGATGGACATCTTGGCTCTTTCCATAGTTTGGCTATTGTGGACATTGCTGCTATAAACATCGGGGTGCACATACCCCTTCGGATCACTACATTTGTATCTTTGGGGTAAATACTCAGTAGTGCAATTGCTGGGTCCTATGGTAGCTCTATTTTCAACTTTTTGAGGAACCTCCATACTGTTTTCCAGAGTGGCTGCACCAACTTGCATTCCCACCAACAGTGTAGGAGGGTTCCCCTTTCTCCACATCCCCGCAAACATCTGTTGTTTCCTGACTTGTTAATTTTAGCCATTCTGACTGGAGTGAGGTGATATCTCATTGAGGTTTTGATTTGGATTTCCCTGATGCCGAGTGATGTTGAGCACTTTTTCATGTGTCTGTTGACCATTTGGATGTCTTCTTTGGAAAAATGTCTGTTCATGTCTTCTCCCAATTTCTTGATTGGATCATTTGTTCTTTGGGTGTTGAGTTTGATAAGTTCTTTATGGATTTTGGATACTAGCCCTTTATCTGATATGTCATTTGCAAATATCTTCTCCCATTCTGTTGGTTGTCTTTTGGTTTTGTTGACTGTTTCTTTTGCTGTGCCACAGCTTTTTATCTTGATGAAGTCCCAATAGTTCATTTTTGCTCTTGCTTCCTTTGCCTTTGGTGGTGTTTCTAGGAAGAAGTTGCTGCAGCTGATGTCAAAGAGGTTGCTGCCTGTGTTCTCCTTCAGGATTTTAATGGACTCCTGTCTCACATTTAGGTCTTTCAACAATTTCGAGTCTATTTTTGTGTGTGGTGTAAGGAAATGGTCCAGTTTCATTCTTCTGCATGTGGCTGTCCAATTTTCCCAACACCATTTGTTGAAGAGACTGCCTTTTTTCCATTGGACATTCTTTGCTGCTTTGTCGAAGATGAGTTGACCATAGAGTTGAGGGTCCATTTCTGGGCTCTCGATTCTGTTCCATTGATCTAAGTGTCTGTTTTTGTGCCAGTATCATACTGTCTTGATGATGACAGCTTTATAATAGAGCTGGAAGTCCGGAATTGTGACACCACCAGCTTTGCTTTTCTTTTTCAACATTCCCCTGGCTATTTGGGGTCTTTTCTGGTTCCATACAAATTTTAGGATTATTTACTCCATTTCTTTGAAAAAAGTTGGTGATATTTTGATAAGGATTGTATTAAATTTGTAGATTACTCTAGGTAGCAGTGACATCTTCACAATACTTGTTCTTCCAATCCATGAGCATGGAACGTTTTTCCATTTCTTTGTGTCTTCTTCAATTTCTTTCATGAGTATTTTATAGTTTTCTGAGTACAGATTCTTTGCCTCTTTGGTTAGATTTATTCCTAGGTATCCTATGGTTTTGGGTGCAATTGTAACTGGGATCGACTCCATAATTTCTTTCTTCTGTCTTGTTGTTGGTGTATAGAAATGCCACTGATTTCTGTGCATTGATTTTATATCCTGCCACTTTACTGAATTCCTGTATGAGTTCTGGCAGTTTTGGGGTGGAGTCTTTTGGGTTTTCCACATAGAGTATCATATCATCTGCAAAGAGTGAGAGTTTGACTTCTTTGCTGATTCGGATGTCTTTTATTTCTTTTTGTTTTCTGATTGCTGTGGCTAGGACTTCTAGTACTATGTTGAATTGTAGTGGTGATAGTGGACATCCCTGCCATGTTCCTGACCTTAGGGGGAAAGCTCTCAGTTTTTCCCCATTGAGGATGATATTCACTGTGGGTTTTTCATAGATGGCTTTGATATTGAGTTATGTACCCTCTATCCCAATACTCTGAAGAGTTTTGATCAAGAAAGGATGCTATACTTTGTCAAATGCTTTTTCTGCATCTATTGAGAGGAACATATGGTTCTTATTCTTTCTTTTATTAATGTATTGTATCACATTGATTGATTTGCAGATGTTGAACCAACATTGCAGCCCAGGAATAAATCCCACTTGGTTGTGGTGAATAATTCTTTTAATGTACTGTTGGATCCTATTGGCTAGTATTTTGGTGAGAATTTTTGCATCCATGTTCATCAGGGATATTGTTCTGTAATTCTCCTTTTGGATGGGGTCTTTGTCTGATTTTGGGATCAAGGTAATGGTGGCCTCATAAAACGAGTTTGGAAGTTCTCCTTCCATTTCTATTTTTTGGAACAGTTTCAGAAGAATAGGTATTAATTCTTTAAATGTTTGGTAGAAATCCCCTGGGAAGCCATCTGACCCTGGGCTCTTGTTTGTTGGGAGATTTTTGATGACTGCTTCAATTTCCTTAGTGGTTATGTGTCTCTTCAGGTTTTCTATTTCTTCCTGGTTCAGTTTTGATAGTTGATACATCTCTGAGAATGCATCCATTTCTTCCAGATTATCTAATTTGCCTGCATATAGTTGCTCATAATATGTTCTTATAACTGTTTGTATTTCTTTGGTGTTGGTTGTGATCTCTCCTCTTTCATTCATGATTTTGTTCATTTGGGTCATTTCTCTTTTCTTTTTGATAAGTCTGGCCAGGGGTTTATCAATCTTATTAATTCTTTCAAAGAACCAGCTCCTAGTTTCGTTGATCTGCTCTACTGTTCTTTTGGTTTCTATTTCATTGATTTCTGCTCTGATCTTTATTATTTCTCTTCTCCTGCTTGGTTTAGGCTTTATTTGCTGTTTTTTCTCCAGCTCCTTTAGGTGTAGGGTTAGGTTGTGTGTTTGAGACCTTTCTTGTTTCTTTTTTTTTTTTTTAGGATTTTATTTATTTGACAGAGAGAGACACAGCAAGAGCGGGGACACAAGCAGGGGGAGTGGGGGAGAGAGAGAAGCAGGCTTCCTGCGGAGCAGGGAGCCCAATGCAGGGCTCAATCCCAGGACCCTGGGATTATGATCTGAGCCGAAGGCAGACGCTTAATGACTGAGCCACCCAGGCGCCCCCCTTTCTTGTTTCTTGAGAAAAGCTTGTATTGCTATATCCTTTCTTCTTAGGACTGCCTTTGCTGCATCCCAAGGATTTTGAACAGTTGTCTTTTCATTTTCATTTGTTTCCATGAATTTTTTTTTAATTCTTCTTTAATTTCCTGGTTGACCCATTCATTCTTTAGTAGGATGCTCTTTAGCCTCCATGTATTTGAGTTCTTTCTGTCTTTCCTCTTGTGACTGAGTCTTGGTTTCAAAGCATTGTGGTCTGAAAATATGCAGGGAATGACCCCAATCTTTTGGTACTGGTTGAGACCTGATTTGTGACCTGGGATATGATCCATTCTGTAGAGTGTTCCATGGGCACTAGAGAAGAATGTGTATTCTGTTGCTTTGGGATGGAATGTTCTGAATATATCTGTGAAGTCCATTTGGTCCAGTGTATCATTTAAAGTCTTTATTTCCTTGTTGATATTTTGCTTAGATGATCTGTCCATTTCAGTGAGGGGTGTTAAAGTCCCCTACTATTATTGTATTGTTGTGAATGTGTTTCTTTGCTTTTGTTATTAATTGGCTTATAAAATTGGCTGCTCCCATGTTAGGGGCATAGATATTTACATTTGTTAGATCTTCTTGTTGGATAAACCCTTTAAGTAGGATATAGTGTCCTTTCTCATCTCTTACTATAGTCTTTGGTTTAAAATGTAATTTTTCTGATATAAGGATTGCCACCCCAGTTTTCTTTTGGTATCCATTAGCATGATAAATGGTTTTCCAATCCCTCATTTTCAATCTGGAGGTGTCTTTGGGTCTAAAACGAGTCTCTTGCAGACAGCATATCAATGGGTCTTGTTTTTTTATCCAATCTGGTACCCTGTGTATTTTGATTGGGGCATTTAGCCCATTTACATTCAGAGTAACTATTGAAAGATAAGAATTTAGTTTCATTGTATTGCTTGTAAGGTGACTATTAATGTATATTGTCTGTGTTCCTCTCTGGTCTATGTTATTTTTAGGCTCTCTCTTTGCTTAGAGGACCCATTTCAATATTTCTTGTAGGGCTGGTTTCATGTTTGCAAATTCCTTTATTTATTTATTTATTTTTGTCCTGGAAGCTTTTTATTTCTCCTTCTATTTTCAGTGACAGCTTAGCTGGATATAGTATTCTTGGCTGCATATTTTTCTCATTTAGTGCTCTGAATATATCATGCCAGTCCTTTCTGGCTTGACAGGTCTCTGTGGATAGGTCTGTTGCCAATCTAATGTTTCTATCATTGTAAGTTACAGTCCTCTTGTCCCTAGCTGCTTTCAGCATTTTCTCTTTGTCTCTGAAACTCGTAAGTTTTACTATTAGATGTCAGGATGTTGATCTATTTTTATTGATTTTGAGAGGGGTTCTCTGTGCCTCCTGGATTTTGATGCCTGTTTCCTTCCCCAAATTAGGGAAGTTCTTTGCTATAATTTGCTCCAATATACCTTCTGCCCCTCTCTCTCTTTCTTCTTCTTCTGGGATCCCAGTTTTTCTAATGTTGTTTCATCTTATGGTATCACTTATCTCTCCAATTCTGCCCTCATGATCCAGTAGTTGTTTATCTCTCTTTTTCTCAGCTTCTTTATTTTCCATCATTTGGTCTTCTATATCACTAATTCTCTCTTCTGTCTTATTTATCCTAGCAGTTAAATCCTCCATTTTTGATTGCTCCTCATTAATAGCTTTTTGATTTCTACTTGGTTAGATTTTAGTTCTTTTATTTCTCCAGAATGGTTTCTCTAATATCTTTCATGCCTTTTTCAAGCCCAGCTAGTATTTTTATAATCATCATTCTGAACTCTAGTTCCAACATCTTACTAATGTACGTATTGATTAGGTCCCTGGCTGTTGGTACTGCCTCTTGTTCTATTTGTTGAGGTGATTTTTTCTGTCTTGTCATTTTGTCCAGAGGAGAACAGATGAATGAGAGAGCAAAATGCTAACAGGGTAATGATGACCCCAGAAAAATATACAACAAACAAATCAGAAGAGACCCGAAACTGGGGGAAAAGAAAGGGAAAGAAAGAAAAAAGAAAAAAAAAAAAGGAAAAGAAAAAGATAAAAAAAAAAGAATATGATCAAATATCATGAGGCTGGTGAATAGATCAGTGCCACACACTAGATTTTGGGCATATTTTGGTCTGTTAGAAGAAACTGCCTCCCAAAATTTTAAAGAAAAAAAAAGCTTATATATGTACAAAAATAATGGTAAATACAATGAAGGGGTGGAATATGATTGTAATGATAAAAATTTAAAAGATTTTATAAAAGGAATTGATAAGATAAGAAGTTGGTTGAAAAAAGAAAAAAGAGAAATTTAAAAAAAAAAAGGGAGAGAATGTGATCAGGCAGGAGACTAGAACAAAGCCATACACTAGTGATTTAGGGTGTATTTTGTTCTGTTAGAAGAAACTCCCAAAATTTTAAAGAGAGAACAAACCATATATATTTACCAAAAATAAGGTTAACTTCTATGAAGGGTTAGTATATGATTCTAAAAATGAAAAATAAAAAAGATTTTTAAAAAAGGGATTGATAAGATGTTGGTTGAAAAAGGGAAAAAGAAAAAATCAAAAAAAAAAAAGAAAAAGAAAAAAAGAAAATTAAAAAAATTAATTTTGAAAGACTAAAGAGTCATGGGGAAAAAAGCCATGAATTCTCTGTGCTATATTCCCTTAGTGCTGGCCTTCTGCCATTGTCATTGATCAGCAAACTTGGTGTTGGCTGGATGTTCTTGCTGATCTTCTGGGGGAGGGGCCTGTTGCCATGGTTCTCAAATGTCTTTGCTGGAGGTGGAATTGCCCTGCCCTTGCTGGTCCAGGCTTAGTAATCCACTCGGGTTTGCTCTTGGGAGCTTTTGTTCCCTGCAAGCTTTCCGTACAGCTTTGGAGAATGAGAGTGAAAATGGCAGCCTCCCAATCTCCACGCTGGAGGAGCTGAGAGCTTGGGGCCCCACTCCTCAGTGAGCCCCTAGAGAAAAGCAGTCAATCACTCCCATCTCCCCATCTCTGGTCGCACTCTGTGCTCACCCGGCCAGTGACCTAGTGTTTCTATCTCTGGCACCCAACCCCGTGTGGAGTCTCCAAACCCAGCAGATTCCTGCAGTGCACTCCCGAGCCGCTCCTCCCAGGGGAGGAAGGGGAGTCTCCCCTGATCTGCCACTTGTTGGGTCCCTGCTGGAAGAGCAGTGGCCCGACTGTGCTGCGGATCATGGTTTATGGCAACCCTGAGCTGAGAGCCTGCTCCTCGGCTCCATCTCTGCAGCTGGCTTCCCCACTCCAACACCCAGGAGCTCTGCCTCACTCAGGCACCCCTGGTCTTTCTGTGATCCCCAGGGTCCTGAGACCACACTGTCCCAGTGAGGGTTCCCCCCCCCCCACTTAGCCACTGGAATGACGTCCCTCAGTGAAGCAGACTTCTAAAAGTTCCGATTTTGTGCTCTGCTGCTCTATCACTTGCCAGTGGCAGCTGACAGAGGCCCCCCTCTCCCGCTGTCTATCCTCCTGCATATTGCCTCAGATTCACTTCTCTGCACATCCTACCTTCCAGAAAGTGGTTGCTTTTCTGTTCAGAGAGTTGCTGCTATTCTTTTCTTCGATCTCCTGTTGAGTTCGTGGGTGTTCAGAATGATTTGATCCCTATCTAGCTGAATTCCTGGGACCAGATGAAATTTGGGTCACCTACTCCTCCGCCATCTTGCTCCTCCCCTCATGTTCTATTTTATTTTTAATGAAGAAGCATACATAGGAAAAATATCTTGGGGACAGATAAAGTTCCGTTCATATTTCTGAGGTCATGTATAATTGTAGGAATTGTAAGATTTAAGACCACTGGGAGAAAGAGCTGTCCAAAGGTGAAAGTCTTCTTTACAACCGAGCGTCTTGAAAGGAAAAAATG
Organism: Mirounga leonina; assembly: GCF_011800145.1. NCBI lineage: Eukaryota > Metazoa > Chordata > Mammalia > Carnivora > Phocidae > Mirounga > Mirounga leonina. The sequence continues at coordinate 14,065,625 of NW_023270431.1, forward strand.
GTGGTAATATGTTAATAGATTTGACAACACTGTTGCCAGTTTTGACCCGGAGGTCACTGGTTCTCTGAGTGATGGAGTCTACTTGCTAAAGATTTGAAAGGAAGAAGGGCTTATGTTATTTGTCCATGGGAATCACATTATCCACTGGAATGCTTGGATTCTGAGCCTGTCAAAGCCTAGCTATGTGGAGGCAGTCTAGCACTCGACTATTCAAAAACATGTGGCATAATATTATGACAAATACTGCCCCTGACCCACAAGTAACATACCTCCTTAGCAGTTATTATAACGTGGGTCCTGCACATCATGACATCATGTGAGCCCTGTGCAAGTTTGTATTGTGCTGCTGAGGATTCAATGAAGACATTTGTACAAGTCTTGCTGATAACCTGATAGCTCCCTTGAATTTGAACATATCTCAGGCACTTTATTCTTTTTTATTTGCTCTCTTAAGAATTTGATTTTAGGAAAAATTCATATTTTAGGAGAAATGTTATTATAGTGTTATAGTATTATAGTATAGTTATTATTATAGTATTATAGTATAGTTATTATTGTGCATTTAAAAATAGGCCAAGCACCTTTAAAAAAATCAGTTGTTGATGCTAGGTGTGTGTAGCATGGTAACATGCTTTCAGATTAAAGCTTTCAGAGAAGAAGCATTCAGGCATTAACTTGAACTCCTGCATAATGTAATTAGGCTGTGGGGAGAGGGTCAGAGGTGCTAAGAATAGCAGTGAGCCACTTTGTGACATTCTGTATGCTCTCTCCTCTTCCCTGAAGAATTAGCATCACTTCCTTGGCGCCCTCTCCCTCTCTCATCTTACCTTGCTGCAAATGAGCACACACAGCTACGGAAATAGATACACACACACACTCTCTCTCTCTCTCTCCAAAACACACAGGAATATCAGGGGATAGGGAGAAGACAATCTCAGTGCTCCCTAAATTATCTAGTAATAATAATGATATGTGCTTAATTTTATATGTATGTGTGTATGTAACATGTGTGTATGTATGGATGGATGAATGGTACATACAATGTTCTAATTTTCTAATGTAATAAAATTAAACACAGGCATTGAACTTACATAGGCCTTAGAATCTTAATTCTCATATGATGTAACCATGAACACATGATTTACAGTTTTCTGAGCTTCAATTTCATTATCTTTAAAATATTAATTATAGTAGCCCTAGAAATAAGTTTATTATGATAATAAAATTGGAAAAGTCACGCTTAAATGAGATTTGAGATACAGATACATTTGATATGTTTGCCTAGGTAATATTCTTCCCTAAAGTTCTCCCCAGGCTTCTTAAGCAGAGATCAATTCTTTCTTTTTCATGATTTATATGATGGCTTGTAAAGGAAGGAAAAGGGCGTTCACTCATAGAGTTGATTAAAATATACATGCAGATGTTGGTGGACTGATGTGGGGCTAAGAAGTTGGTAAAGAAATAAGTTTTTTATATGATATGGAATGTCCCGGACCTTCACAGTTACAAGAAATAATTCTCTTATAATGAGCTAGACTAAGCTAGAAAGCCAATAGGTCAGAAGGACGTAAAGTTTCCAGTTGCAGTTAAAGGGCTCACACCTGAATGTGGCCATCTTGGTGCCCCTCTATGTCATCTGGTTTGACAGGGCCTACACATAAACCAGAAATGTTCCCAGGTTCAAGACTTCTTGTGTAAGAAACTTCTTTTTTATCTTGTTTGCTATAAGGGTCAAGTGCATTAATGGTCAGGGAAGGCTAATGACAGGACTTTCCACCCCATTGGCATTGGCAAATCTGTAGCTTAAATTACAGTTATAGTTGTGGATTTCCAGGTGTGCAGAACCTTTGCTCAGCAGAATCTTAGCTCAGTAGAGATGGCAATGATTTTTTCCATGTTAGGTAGGGCCAAGGCTAATTTATAAACATAACAAAGACACTCTTTGGATATTTCCACAGTATCTATTGGGAACTTGAAGGAGTATTTTTCATGGGGCTTGAGTTCCTGCATGACAAGGAATTTGTGGCATTAGATTTAATGGTTATCATGGCATTAATTGTATGGTCATAATCTAATAAGAAATGAGGATATTTATATTTCTTTTTTAAAAAATATTTTTACTTATTTATTTTGAGAGAGAGAGAGAGAGCACGTGCGACTAGGGGGAGGGGCAGAGGGAAAGAGAGACAGAAACTTAAACAGACTCCCCACTGCTCGTGGATCCTGACCAGGGGCTCTGTTTCACAACCCATAAGATCATGACCTGAGCTGAAACCATGAGTCAGATGCTTAACTGACTGAGCCACACAGGTGCCCCAAGGATATTTATATTGAATAATACACCAAACATAATGCCTAGCATGGTAGATATTTAGCAAACTTGTTTTTCCTCCTTCATGTTGATACTTTATAATATAATTAAGAACAAAAACTTTCTTCAATTAAAGCAATTATACTACATAATAATAAACTTAATCATAATAAATTCTAGTATTAGAATTTAACAATTTCTGTGTTGTAAATTCTAGTATTAGAATTTAGCAAATTCTGTATTGTAAATTCTAGTTGCTATGATGGACAAAATATAACTATGATAGTCATAAAAATACCAAATAATAATTTTTTCTCCTTGCTTTGCAGTTGATAAATTGCTTTTATATACATTATTTTAGTATGTTCAACAACTTTAAGTTGTTAAGTATTACATTCCATGTTTTACAGATGAGACCCAGAATCATAGCTAGGGAAAAGAGAAAGATATCTAAAGCTATTTAAAGAAAAAATTGTATTTAGTATATTAAACATCACACAGCAGAAAATATACTCATGTACTTTCAAAATAAGAGAAGGTAAAAAGTATTACACCTACAATTAGAAATATAAATTCATCTGATTTTTATTTTAACATGGTCAAATTTTGTTTCTAAATGAATTTTCAGGTGTAAAACATGATTTAACAGTGTTTTATATTGTTTCACTGATATTTCAAGTTAATTGCACAGAGGCTGCTGAATGGATGAAAAATTAGTTGAATTGTAATAATAGATGAATGTGTATTCATAATTGTCAAGCATATTTTCATTGGGATCAAAGTTAAATCTGATCTTTCTTAGTATCTTCATAAGTGAGGAAACTAATATAATTAGTAGATATTTATCAGCTGGAAGATGGTACTAAACCTAGTCAAGTTCTAAAGAATTATAAATAGGAATTTACTGTAGGGAAGCAGCAAAATGAAATTCTACTTATATCCAAATATGCACTAGCGTATCTGAAAAATAAAATGAAGTGAAGGCAAACAAATATTTAGCATATACAAGTTTTTAAATGTAAAGTAATATAAATCTGGGTTTGTGATGTATTAGAACTGGTGTTAAGAGTTAGCAAGCAGGATTTTGGCATATTTCTAACTTTTATGTGAGTAAACAGACATCTATTAATTTTGATGGGTTCATTATGTTATCATTTTGAGACTAAACTTAAAACATATCCTATTCTAATATCAGGGAACAAAAAGAGGGATATGGTCCAAAGAGAAATAACTAAAATAATCCACTTATGTAGGCAAATGACTTTGGATATTTGATTTCTTCTTAAATAAGTCAATAAGTCAATATGCATTAAGCTAACCACACACTTATTTAGTTAGGGTAGAAAATGGTAGTACATGCTTTTGAAAACAACTCTCTTAACAGAGAAAAATAATCACCATGATACTAAATATTTACCAAGTGACAGATTTTAATTCTCATTGTAGCATGATTTTAACTAACACTACTTAACTCTTATTTCTTAAATATATAATTTAAGTATTTTGAAAAAGTTATTCCAGCAAAATCTATTAATGTCAATTATCCAATGATTTCTTAAACTAAGTACAATTTACTATTGAGCAACTTAATGACTTTTCCTAATGAAAACTTTCCACTCATTATTCACTTAGCTCTCTTCATTTGTTTAAATTGATGAAAGTTTATTGGGAAGGGACTTTTACAAAATTTATGTTTATTTTACATCTAAACCAGGGATTAGCAAACTTTTATCTATAAAAGGCCAAATAGTAAATATTTTAAAGTTTTTGCAGGTCTTAGACTCTCCGTCACAACTCTCAACTTTATCATCGTAGGGAAAAACAGCCACAAACAATGAGTAAATGATTGAGGATGGCTATATGCCCATAAAACTATTTATGGCTAGATTTGGCATGCAGGCCATAGCTTGCCAACCCCTGATCTAGGCTGTTGTCAGTTCTTGAATAAAAATGACTATTTTAAAAAGTCTTTAAAAATACTTAGATCCCTAATAGTATTGGATAGTAGGTATAATATATGCTAGAATCTACGATGTAACAAGAAAATACTCATCAGAATTTTGTCTAACATAATCAAGTTAGTTATAGTTCTTTTGGGCTAGTTTATTAGAGAGACCTAGGTGGAAAAGGGAAGTCAAACATTAAAAAAATGTCAGTTAAGCACCTATTTAATTTTTTTCTCATTATGCTATTTTGTAATGCCAGTAATTAAAAGGAAAAATGAAACATTTTTCTTTGGCCACAGGTGGAGTCTAGTCTATTTGAAGACAGAGTTTCAAAATTGAGTTAGTATGGAAAAAAGTGCTAAAACTCCATAATCCTCATTATCAGAAATATTTTTTTAAGATGTGTTTTATGTGCTAAAAAGCTCTACATTGTTTTTCTCATTATTTGACATACTTTTATCCCTCTAGCAAGTGAAGCATTATGGTAGAGAAGCTGTAGGCATTCTGCTATTTAACATCTCTAGAGCAAACAAGATAAAGTTGACCCTTTCATATACTGGTGAATAAATATAATGCAAGTTCTGCATTTGTCTCCAACAAAGGTACTAAATTCACAAGGTGTGTGAATTTAGATTTAGTAATATAGCAAAGGCTTATGATAGCAGAAAAAATGAAAGAAAATCCTAAGAACAATCATTCAATGTATCTAAACTTGCCCATCCTATAAACCAAAATCAAATTCTGTATTTTCAAGCAAGTTGATGCCATTAGCACAGAATTGAATTAGGAAATAATCTAACACTTCTTTCCATGCCTCTGTAATCATCAGGGAAACAACACATCCATAAAAATACACAAAGTGTGATGGAAAGGAAAAAAAACAAAACAAAACAAACCCAAAATGAGCATAATGAGCTGAACTCATTTTTTAAATTTCACAATATAAGTATTCTCCTAGTATTCTCCTAGCCTGCTTCTCCCTCTCCCACTCCCCCTGCTTGTGTTCCCTCTCTCACTGTGTTTCTCTCTGTCAAATAAATAAATAAAATCTAAAACAACAACAACAAAAACTTTTAACACTAGTATTCTGTATTAAAAGATTAGATTAAAAACCCAAAGGGCTCTAAACCTAAAACAAATCTGCCTCCAACTCTAAACTTTTTCCTGGGCCATCTGTAGTGCACAGAGGTTGGGGCAAGACTGGGGAGTTAAGAGAAATTAATTTCACATTCTGAGTTACAGAGGGCTATCTTCATATGCAATGCACTAACCCACTGAAGGCTGGGGTAAGTGGAAGATGAAAAGTCAAAAGAAGTTTCAGCTACCTAAGAAGCACAATGGAAAACAGATCTATTGGTACTGGGAAAGCTGAAGACTAAGTTTTAGAGCAGGGGTTGACAAATGTTTTCTGTAAAGGACTAGATAGTAAATTATTTAGGCACTTCACTAAAATAAATTATAAGAAAAGTTCTTAAGGGTGACAGGGAATAATACTAGATGAAAGGAATGCAGCACACTAAAAAGGATAACTATGAAATGCGTTCATATATATAATACTTAATATATATTTAATAGGTATATACCACATGTACAACTTTTATAATATGTAATATGCATATATACATGTGTATACATGTATTATGTATCTTATATAAATAATTGATTATCTAAAACAATAATAAAAATATTGTGGGAACTACAAGCACATATGGAAGAAAATATATCATGGGGCACAAAATTGAGAAAAAATGTAAAATCATCTATTTTTGTAGTGAGTGTGATTGTTTATATAGAAAATCTTTGGAATCTACAAAAATATAACTGCTAGTGAATTTAGAAAAGCTGCAAAAATTTTTACTGGTAAATAAAATAAAAAAGCTTTAAAAGTACCATTTACAATTGCAATAATTTATTAGGTCACCAAAAGTAATAATCATTGAAGAAAAAATTGATAAACTGGACTTTATCAAAATGGCAATTTCTGCTGATCAAAAGACACACTGAGATAATTAGTAGGTGAGTGACAGATTGGAAAAAAAAAATATTACATATATATAAAATCACCCTCCAGAATGACTATAATAAAAATGACAGGTTATAATAACAAATGTTAGTGAAAATGTGGAAAAATCAGAATCCTCAGACCTGGCTAGTGGGAATACAAAATGGTGATGCCACTTTGGAAAAGAGTCTGGTGGTGCCTCAAAATGTTAAATATAGAGTTTCCATATGAAATAACAATTCTCGTCCTCAATATATACATAAGAGAAATGAAAATGCACATCCACATAAAGTCATAATAGCCAAAAAGTGGAAACCATCTGTGAAATAGAAAATACATATTGGTCTCTGTCTCTGGTTCCTGGCATTGAGTTCCTAAAACTCATAATTTTCTAAGTGATAAGAGCACTAAGAACATCTTTTGCTCTGATATTTGGTCTTTGACCCTGGTTCTTGATATAGGTCTCCTAAATCCCTTGGAATTTCCTGGGTAATAGAAACATCTTTTATTCTAATAAAGTGACTCTGGGTGGGCTCCTGGATGGAAGGGGATTACTCCCCAGAAAGATCAGACCACAATTAGAAGAAGCTTGGACATTTCAGCTCCAATCCCCACCCTCTGGAAAGCAGAAAGGGGATGGAAATTGAGCTACTACTGATGGATCACATCCACGAAATGAAACCTCCATAAATGCTCCCAAAGTATGGGGTTTGGAGAGCTTCAGGGTTAGTGAAAATATCTAGGTGCTGGGCAGAAGGTATAGGTTCACTGTCAACTTCATTGAAACTGAAACTCTTGTGTTTAGGACCTTTCGGACCTTTCCCCATGTATATCTTCATCTGGCCATTCATCTGTATCTTTTATCATAGGATAAGCCAGTACATAAGTAACTGTTTTCTTGAGTTCTGTGACCTGCTCTAGCAAATTTATTGAACCTAAGGAGGGGATCATGGGAGCCCCCACTTTATAGCTAAATGAAGAACACGTGACAACCTGGACTTGCAATTGTCTGAAGTGGTGGTGGGGGTGGACCGGGGAACAAGCTGTCTTATCAAGCTGTCAACCCTTAACCTATGACATTGGCACTAACTCTGGTTAGTGTCAGAATTGAGTTGAATTGCGCAATACCCAGCTGGTGTTGCAGAGAACTGCTTGGTGTGAGAAAGACCCCCACACATTTGGTGACCAGAGATGAGGCATTCTGAGTATTTAGAATAAAGGAAAAAAAAAAAAAGAATTTTTCCTAGACACCACTCAAATGCCCAATAACTATAAATGGATAAATATATATAATGAAATATTATTCAACAATAAAAAGAAACAAAGTGTTAATACATGTTACAACCTGGATGAACCTTGAAAACATTGGGCTAATTGAAAGAAACTAGACACAAAATAATAGTATTATATAATTCCATTAATATAAAATGTCCTGGATAAGTAGGGAAGATGGGAGTGACTGCTAAATAGTATGAGTTTTTTGGGGGGGATGGGGTGGGGTGATGGAAATGTTTTAAAATTCAATTGTGATGATGATTCACAATGCTCAATATAATAAAAAACCAGTGAACTGTATATTTTAAATGGGGGTGTGCTCTGTGGTATGTGAATTATATTTCAATAAAGCTGTTTAAAATACAAAACAACTTCCTGACCAGTCCACTTACCACCATAATTAAGTCCAACTTCTCAATCTGACCTTTGGGTTTCCTCAACCTGATCCTTGGGAAACCAGACATCCTGCCACTTCTTCGACATTCCCAGCACAGACGCAGAAACCAAAAGTAGTCTATTAAAAATTCATCTAACCCATCAGACAATTCAAATTTCGTACCTGTGGCTGCCTGGTCAAAGGTACTTCCTGTGAAGAATATTACTGACAATGCAGTATAAATAATTAAAAATATACCATGCATTCGTTTCCTTTTAGGATGGGAATTATGCAGTGTCCCTGTACTTTAAGCACAACCTTGCAGCAGTATGACAAACACTAAGGACTGTGTGGGAAGCTCTATGTTTTATGCATCCTGCCAGGCCAGATCAAGTCCAGGCAGGTCATTACAAATGGGCTGTGAAGCTGGAGGAATCTCGTCCAAATTATCAAGTCCAAAGAACAAATTCTAATCAACTCTGCAAGAGGAAACACTCTGTTATTTTTCTATTCTGGCTATAAAAACAGACATTACAAAATTATTGTCATATGAAGAGATAATCAAGGACAATATGGCCCAAAAATGTAGAAAAAGTGTTAGGAAATTAATTATTCAGAGTATCATACTATGTTTGATTTCGTGTTGTTTGTAGTATTTATCAGCATTTTAAATTTAGCAATTTGTAGTGAATTATTTTATTCTAATTACATATTCACAATTATATACATATTATTATAATTAAATGAAGACAAGTTTGGCTTTAAGTCTAATCTGTCTTGATTTTGCTTGTTACATATGGTTCCTTGCCTTTTCTTTTCCCTTGTTAATCCACTTTTAACAAGAGCATTTTATCGTCTTTCTCTCTTCAGTTGTGATAGTGACAGCTTTGACTTAAAATTAATTCATTGCTTAAACCAAATGCCCTCATCATCTGTTTTATTTTTTAATACACAATATTCATATAAATACCAAATGCATCCGTGGTTCTCCACTGTTTCCTGCAGTAGTAAGATTTGACATTCTTATCACATTTAGCATCATGAATTTTACGTTGACCTCTATGCAGGCAGGGACACATTTTCGCTCCTAATCCAGACACAAAGCAGCCTTGTATTATCATCACAGAATGAGAATTCAAGTTGTGAAATTGTGACATTGCACATTATCACTTTTTCCTTTTGACAAATTATGTCCAATACCATAACACAAAATTACATGCATTTAATCTACTGACCTCATATACAATCAGGTTATCCACCTCAGGCAATACAGCATAGCAGCATCATGCAAAATATAATCTTCCTATAGATCAGAGATGTCAAAAGGGACAGATTTTTAAAACACCACCGAAGTAAAACACTTGCATAGTAATTGGTTTTGGAAAGCTGTATTGAAATGCAATCATGGTTTTACCTACCCAGCTATAGCTTGCTGTACAGAAAAAAAAAAAAAAAGAGTCAAGATAGAGAAAGTCAAATTTCTCTGTTTTCCCTTTCCCTAATCTGTCACAGGTCAATGATTGGGTTAATAGCCTGGAGAAAAAGCTACCTTGTCAAGGTAAACTGAACTTTCATCTTAACTAGTGCCACCATCAATGAATTATCAAAAAAAGTAAAAAAAATTCTCTAATGATCTTTCTTTTTATCTTGTGGAGCACCTGCTGCCCCAAATGATGCCAAACTGACTGACAGCAGGTAGTTTCCAGAAAAAAACAGTGACTTTTCTCCCCCAAGGCTCTTCGTGCCTTTACTGAGCCCTTGGCCTGGGATTGTTCAGCGGGAAAAGTCAATAATGCCTGCTGTCAACAAAATGTGCCTGTGTGCAATTTTTAAAGGCTCTGCCTTCTTGAAGTTTAGTTGTCTGGAACCTCGCTTTTAAATAGATTTCAGTGTCAATATGTGCTGTTTCCCACTAGCGTTAAGAAATGGCCACAAAGAGCAGGATCTAATGCTGTGTCAGGATGTTGGCGCTGCTGATACTTATTAGCTGTCCACCCATCAGGAAGCATCTTTAGAAACTGAGGCTTGGATGAAAAGGAAACCATTTCAGCTACTTTTCTGAAGTTCCTCATTATCACCAGAAGATATATAGATATATCTTGGACTAGACATACATTCAAAATGTGTTCATTGGCCTAGATATTGAGTGTCTATATTATTGAACACATGGGATGGCAAACTAAGGGCTACACATAATAGTTTCAACATTTTAAAACACACATGAATTATTACAGAGACAAAAACATCAGGCTGTCAATTTCTGCAGATGATATATTTTTCCTGTTTCAAGTAGGCACCATTCTGTCTATAAACATGCTTCCCCCAAATTCGTGTATGGATAGAATTTTTTTGGAGGGAGGATACAACTTTGCAGGTTTATTTTTTCTTCTACATAAGTTGGCCAATTTCAATTTGCCTCATGTTTTTAAAGTGTAGATCAAATTAATAAAATAGAATTTGCGATAATTTTAGCAACAACCTCTCTGACCCTAAATGTTATTATGAACATTTACTGAAAACATTAAATTAGATGTATTTATTCTTTTTTTTCTACCACAAAATATTTTAAGTATCTTAAAAATACAATGCATTGTGCTGAGTACCTCGTGGTACTGAGAAATACATGAACTTCTTTACTAACCACGAGTTTAAATTCTAGTATCCAGCTGGGGACAGAAAGTCACAAAAACTTAAGTAAGAATTGTAACAGGAATATAGCTGTAGCAATGGAGAGCAAACAATTGATTAATTCTGACTGAGAAAATAGAGAGCTTCGGGGGCGCCTGGGTGGCTCAGTTGTTAAGCGTCTGCCTTCGGCTCAGGTCATGATTCCAGGATCCTGGGATCGAGCCCTACATTCCCTGCTGGGCAGAAAGCCTGCTTCTCCCTCTCCCACTCCCCCTGCTTGTGTTCCTGCTCTCACTCTCTCTCTCTCTGTCAAATAAATAAATAAAATCTTAAAAAAACAAAAAGAAAATAGAGAGCTTCATGAAGGGAATGTGTTTTAATCTGAGCTTTGAAAGATGATCAGAGTGTCTGAAGTTGGAATTGGGATGGGGGATGGTAGAAAAAGCTTTCTATATTGAGATATAGGTATGAACACTGAAGTTATATTTTTGGCAAGTTAGAAAAATTAGAAGTAATTCATGGCTATATGTGTATATAGAGTAAGGACGGAAAAGACCATGCAATAGAGTTAGTAAAAAAAAAAAATACAACCAATAACTTAGACTCTGAAGGATTCTTATTAAACATGGTATACACAATTATGACTTTTTAAACTTACTAATTCATTTATCCAGTTATTATTTTTAACAAACATGTGTTGCAGTCTTACTGTTGGACAGGTTGTGTGTTAGGTGCTGGATATGCAGCATTAAAATTAAATCTTGTTTTTCATGAAGTCAACCATTTAGTACAGGGAGTCAGAAAATGAATGAATAAAAAGGTACACACGTATCACCTGCAAAGAAGACAAAAAGGCAAGATCACTGGATAGAGAAATTGAGGAGATGGATAGGGAACAGTACTATTTTATACTGTGGTCATAGCAGACCTCTCTAAGGATGTTTGAGCCAAGATCCAAAAATGACAAGGTCAAGATCTACACAGAAGTAAAGGGAAGGATCTTCTAGGCAGAGGGAATACTAAGTGCCAAAGCCCTGAGGCAGGAGACACCAATCACTTTTTTTTTTTTAAGATTTTATTTATTTATTTGAGAGAGAGAATGAGAGAGAGAGAGAGAGCACATGAGAGGGGGGAGGGTCAGAGGGAGAAGCACACTCACTGCTGAGCAGGGAGCCCGACGTGGGACTTGATCCTGGGACTCCAGGATCATGACCTGAGCCGAAGGCAGTCGCTCAACCAACTGAGCCACCCAGGCGCCCACCAATTGCTTTTTTCAGTTTTCTCATCAAATGAAGATGTACCATTACATAATCTCTAGAGTCCATAGAATAGTGTTTAGTTTCTACAGGTTTTTCTTTGAGAAGCAACATGATGTAGTAAGAACAATAAAAATATCTGGGTCTTTTTAAGAAAATGGAAGACTTTTATTTTTCCATAGAATAATAATCTTAAAACAGTTCTGAAAATGAGGTGGAACTTTGTGTTAGAGCAGAGATACATTAAAAAAAAATTCTTGCTCTATTTGCTTATATGTTATTTAGGGCTATATTGCCCATAGTCATATAATTTCATACACTCAGGACTTCAGTTCTATTTCAGTTAACTTTCCACATGTTTTTTTTTTTTTTTTAAGTTTATATGAAAAGAAACAAAATGATAGAAATGCTCCCAAGTGGAGAAAATTTAATGAATACATCCCCATAATTGGCAAAAAATATTGTACCTTTGTCTAGTTTTTACTTCCTTGTAAAGAATAATGAGTAATTTTTACAAGCATACCATCATTTTGAATATTTGTCAAAGCAGGCCAATTCCAAAGTATGGGTACTGTGGAACAAGGACACCCTGCAAGCTTTAATAGCTTACTTCTGAGCAAAATTCCCAACACAGCTAAATTAAAGAGAATTTATTTATGTTTTAGCTATCTAGGAGAAGTTTCAACATATTCATAAATAAAGTCAAATTGATGGACATTTTTCTTTTATAAAAATTAAGCCAGTAATAGTTTTCACATTTTCCTTATAGTATGTTACAGATAAGTATGTTACAGTAAAAATTTGAAATGATAGATTTGCTATGTCTTTGAAGTCTTGTTTTGCTAAAACCTAACAGCTCATTTTTATGGGTTATCAAGAGTATTTAAGGAGATGTTTCCAATTTGGGTATAGTCTACTACTTTCCATGAAGGTCACTATCATTTGTTGATAAGTTGTTCCTGTAAGTTTCCTAGTAGGAGGCTGATACTCAGCAGAATATCAGCAGAGCTAAATAGTAGAACAAATACTGGACCCTCATAAGGTCTGAGATGTTCCAGTCAAGGAAGCTTTATGCAATTTAATGTTCCTCGGGCAATACATCATTAAATAAAAATGCACTCCAAGCCTCTTCCAGCAGCAAGGAAGGAGTATGTTGATGAAGACCCACATTTCTGCCCGACAAATGGAAATACATTTACTGTTCTGCTCTGAATTAAAGAGTGATGTTTCCACCCTCTTAAGTAGAGTATCTCCATCATGCAACAGAATGCAAACATATGGAGGGAAAGCACATGGATTCAGTTTGGAGTACTCACATTAGAGAGATGGGCGCCCCTCTGGGGTTGATAATAGCAGGTATTTTGCAATTTATTTATTTTTTTTTAAGATTTTTTTAAATTTATTTATTTGAGACAGAGAGAATGAGAGACAGAGAGCATGAGAGGGAGGAGGGTCGGAGGGAGAAGCAGACTCCCTGCCGAGCAGGGAGCCCGATGCGGGACTCGATCCCGGGACTCCAGGATCATGACCTGAGCCGAAGGCAGTCGCTTAACCAACTGAGCCACCCAGGCGCCCTATTTTGCAATTTATTAAAAGAAGCAAACCTCAAAAGAAAACAGTGCTCAAGACTTGATACTTGAAAAAAACCTTGAGCAACTAGAATAGCCAAATCTGAAACTTGTCTATAAGAACTAAGAAGATCCCTGATTAAGACATTGCTCAATTTTAGTGGAAGTAAAGGGACACAACAGCATGGGACCGAATGGAAAATCTGCCCAAACTAGAGGAAAAAGCCAAATTGGGCCTAGGTAAACCAAGTGTAGTTACTATATATTTAGGAGAAACCAGAAGCTGACATCAGAAATCATTTTGTATACACTACAGTATTTGTTATTGTTCCTTTTTTTCTTACATTTCTTATTCAGGAACTTTGATAGCATCTTTAGTAAAAGTCCTACTTCAAACATCATCATGCATAGAGATTTGGGTTACCTGGACCCACAATCATATCTCTGGCTCTTGAAGAGGGTAAATATATATATGTATACATATAGATTACCCTTAATAATGCTTATATCTTAGCAAGGCTTAATCACGTGTGTGGTTTCTATTTAAATCAGGCTATCAAGGATTTGTCTCTACCAGTTATAATTATTAGGAAAATAATGAAACATTAGGGACAAAGATATAAAACTTTATCTTTACCACTTGCCCCATAACTAATTTAGGATATTCTTATTCATTTGGTTTTCATACATAACACTTCTGTAAATATATTTATGAATCACTTTGTAGTATATGCATTGTTTGTAGTATATGAAAGTATATGAACTACAACCTGCCCACCAAGATATTATAATTTATGAATGTTGTAGATAGAAAAATTATAATTTATGAATGTTGTAGATAGAAAAAATTGGAGAAATTTTTGTTAATTGGCATTTCTAAATACAAAATTATACATGAAAGAAATATAAGAAATAGGTATAATTATAGTCAAATAGGAGGAAGTATGGAGAACATTAAAATCAGGTACAGATGGTTGTAAATTCATGACTTACTATTTGGTAAGTGTATATAATTATTATAAATAATTTGATTATTCTATTAATAAGAATTATTACAAATTATTTTCAGATCTATACAATGGTCATAATATCTCCTCACAATGCTCTCAAAGGGTTAAATGAACTAAAGTAGGAAAGTGCTGAACAGAACTCCTGGTGAGTGTTCTGATATCAAGGATTAGTCCTTGTTATTGTAGAACACAGAAAACAACCCAGATAATTTAAGGTGTGTTGTAACTACATCCTTTAAATGGTTCTTAAGTTCTCCTGATATGAAATTCCTATAATAATTGTCTTAACATGAGGTTTAAAATTATAATGATATTGATAATTATGAAAAGAAAAAAATAGCCATTATAGAACATTGACTCTTCTAGCCTCTATGCAGAGAGTGTTATGTCAAGTAATTCTCATCACTATACTAAAAAGGAGGTATTGTCCTCACAATTTTGCAGATAAGGAAATGAATGTTCAGAGAGATCCATGCACTTGCCCCCAACTTCAAATCTAATAAATGGCACAATCAGGAAACAAATAAAAATGTTATGAATAGAATATGTGTTTGGGCATTTTAAATAAATGTTATGTAAATTTGGCCTGATTAATACAGTCTGTAACACATATTTTTGTTAATAAGTAATTGGTTTATAATAAAAATAAAATGTGAAACACTAGAAAAATAAATTACATGTATGTATAAATGTGTGTGCATATATGTATGTATATATAAAAATTTTGATATCTTATGGGCAATTATTTAGGTCACTATAAGTTAATCATCTTTCAACCTAAATGATTCTATGGTGCAGAGATTCACCACTTCCCCAACAGTAAGAACACTCATGTTATTCTTATGTGAGCAAGAGATAAATTTCTTTTTTTTTTAAGCCTTTGAAATTTAGAGTAACCCAGTCCAATAGAGACCATGATTGTTGAGTTGGGGGCAAGTTGCCATTCAAAGTTAAACTAGGAGGATTAAAATCTACCCTATATTATAATATAAAACAGAATACCTCAAGATTCAGAAATTTTACAAGAAAGAAGATGATGGATTTCATGATACAACTGAAAAACCCAAAGGATAGTCTTCATTCTCCTATTTATAAAATGGGTGGCTCGGGAGAATTGCTGTCTATGGTAAGAAGATTGGATAATTTTTAATTTAAGAAAAGTAAGACATAATAAGAACCATGAAGACATGATAAAATATAGCATGAAACCTCACAAACTCTAATATGGTGTGTACTCTCAGGCAAAGGCAAAGTCCTTGGGCACCAACAGACCTGGGCTTATGCATGGTTTTACCTCTTATAAGCTGTGCCTCTGTAGGAGAGGTTCAGAATCTCTGCACCTTATCTGTAGAAAAATGCCCTCTTAGCCTTTGTCTTTCTTGTTGTTGTTGTTGGGGTGGTGGTGATGGTTGATGGTGTGTGTGTGTGTGTGTGTGAGAGAGAGAGAGAGAGAGAGAGAGACAGAGAGGGAGAGAATTGGAGATACACAGTCATGTGTTGGATATAGTGCCTGGAATATAGTAGCTTACAATACAAGTCATGTCATTTTTCCCCCTAAGCTCATGAAGAGTTTAAGTGATACCTATATCTCTTTAGCTACTATATCACAATAAAAATTAAATCAATAAAATAAAACTCAATGAATTGGTTTTTCTTAGCAGAGTTTGAAAGGTGGCTGCTAGCGTTTGTGAGCCAGGCAACATAAGAAAGGACAACTGGAAGTGCTTGAAAGAAATATTTCCCATGAATCACAGACCTGTACCTCTGAAACAAATAATACATTATATGTTAAAAAAAAAATTAAGATAGCAGGAAGGGAAAAATGAAGGGGGAGAAATCAGAGGGGGAGATGAATCATGACAGACTATGGACTCTGAGAAACAAACTGAGGGTTCTAGAGGGGAGGGGGGTGGGGGGATGTGTTAGCCTGGTGATGGGTATTAAAGAGGGCATGTACTGAATGGAGCACTGGGTGTTATATGCAAATAATGAATCATGGAACACTACGTCAAAAACTAATGATGTAATGTATGGTGTTTAATATAACATAATAAAAAAAAAAAGAAATATTTCCCATGTGGCTACAAAAAATAACAAGTGTAATGACAAAAGAATGTATAACTTGCATAAGATCACAGAGGTGGGATCAACTAATTCTGCTTTGTGAAGTACAAGGAAGGAACTACATGGAATTAACTCAACAAAAAAAATGATGGTAAAGACGTGCCATTCAGATGGAATAATACATGAATGTGCCCAATGGGGCAAGGGAAGATTGAACAGATCTATGGGACCTTACACTCAAACTCTATGAAAAGCTCTCTAGGATTTATGTAGCAACCGGAGTGGAAGCAGGGAGATGGTTGAAGGAGCCCAAGTAAGAGACAGACAGTTCCTGAGCAGGACCAAAGGCACTGGGTTTGGAGAGACTCTGGGTCCAGCAGTGCTCATTATCCCCTCTACCTGGAAAGCTCTTCCCTCTCCTTCCCCGACCAAGCTTATACTCTTCCTCCAGTTGTTGCTCAAAGGCCACGTCCTCCAGGAAGCTTTCCTTGACCATACAGACTGAGTTAGGTAACCCTTATCTGGGCACCTATTGCCCCTCGGGCTGCCTTTGTCACAGCACTTCTCCCACGACCTGATAAATGTTAGATTTTTTGAGATTGTTTTCTTATGTGAACATCCAATAAAGTGTCTGACAAAATGGAGGTAGAGACTGAATCAGATAAGAATCTTAGGAATAGATGAAACTGGATTAAACAATGGAAAAGGGAAAGAAATGTGAACTCAGAGCAACGGAGAGAACAAATTCATGCAAGTGGAAACAGCACAGAAGGCAAGTATGGCTGTTGGAAAGCACAGGGTGAGTACAGCAAGTTTTTGAGTTTAGTTTAATCATGACATGAGGAAGGGGTATGAACTGGAAAGCCATTTGAGGAAATAGGTTGAGGTCCTATAGTTTAGAGCTTTTAATTCTAGATTCAGAATTTAGATATTTATTCTAAAAGGAATAGGCAGCCTCAGAAGGTTTTTTTTAAACATTTTTTTCCAGAATGTAAACGACACAGAGCTGTATCTAAAAATTATTCTGATAATGATGGATAGGAAGGGTTGCAGAGAGGATTCCTTGTAGTAGGGAATCAAGTTGGGAAACTCTTGCATTGGGCCAAATGGATCTTTAATGCTACTAAGTCAAGACATTGAGAGATGTTAACTCATTTTGGTGGTTGGTGGGGAAGGTTCTTACACTTACTGTAGGATATACCAACTCCATCTTAGTACAAATGAATGGTACGTATGGATGAAGATAAAAGTGCATCTTAGAGATACGATCTGTGGAGTTAACTCAGAGTCTTGTGATTTGCCAGTGAAAGACAAGCGAAGTCTGCTTTTGCTAAGTGAATGCTAACAGTACGAATTCGTGGCTTCACACTGATAGAGTAGAAAGTGTGCACTCTGGAATGCAGGTAAAGTTATGAAGCTGGACTGTGTTAAAAACAAAGCGTAGAAATATCCAACTCCTTGATTCTCTGCTTTTCTCCCCAGGCAATTTCTGCCCACAATGTAATTATAGGAACGAGTAAAGGAATCTCTCCCTCCAAGGTCAATAAAACTTAGAACATATTTTTCAAGTGCTCACTTAGGTTAAGTCAGAAAGCCTACAATGGGTAATGGCAAATTGGGATGGCAATTATTCTGATCTGACGTTTTCGGGATTATAATTAAGCAATAAGGCACAAGCCAAGGTTGTGTTACTTCAAGATAACACACTTCTTGGAAAGTGCTGTGAGGCATAAGGGGCGAATTAGAGCCTCCAATGATCTGGGAAATGCGTTATCTGTCTGTAGCACAGCTCTTGGGGTGTATTAGTGCCATATACACGGTTTTAGATGCACTAGTTGTACACAGAGTGATTGTACCATGTAAAACATATGGTTAGAACACGTTAGCTCTTGTGCGCTGACAATGGCCGCTGATTTTGAAACATCAGCTTTGCCGTTATCAATTGATAGGTGGATGGGCGGGCTGTGACTTCACCCCCGTGAGCCTTTATGGAAGATGTGTGCCCAGGGAGATGGAGCCCATCTTCTTATAACAATCCTGATCCTATTCCTTTCAGTTGAGCTGTTTTAATGATTTCTTCTATTTGGCACTTAATTTCATATTTATGTAAATGAATGGAGTAAGGTAGTTCAAAACTGAATTTTTAATGTGGAGCTTTTTCCCCCCTTCTCTATCATTTTTTTCTGGTTTTCATAACATGCTGCCAGTTCCTGGGTTTGCATTTGATTGACGGAAAGTGATTTCTAGTTCAACCACCATCAAACACCTTGGCACTTCATCCCCGAAGATGTTTCAGTAGTTAAAGAGGCCATGTTGGACAAAGAATCCTTTAAAGCTGGCTCTTTCTTTCTCCTAGTGCGTCCACAGCGAGACACACCAGGCGAAAAGAAAGACCCATCTTTAATCTGTGCGGCTGAGGGAAATCAAAGGGAGTGAATTAAAACCAAGAGTAGCTTCTTATGCTCATTTGGAGAGCCTTTTTTCTGCTCCATTTGATATAACAAATAAGATCATCAAAGTAAGTCAAGCACAGGATCGGAAACCCACTGCTCCTTGACCCCGGCTTCCTCCCTGCCTGCACAGCCTTCCCTGGAATTTCATGTGATGTCAAATCACAAAGCTACATGAGGTGCTTACACCCCAGGAATAGCGAGGGAATTTTATTTTTAGATTCTTTCTCTGCGACTCTAGTAAAATAACATGAAGTTCTTTTGTGGCTCTATCTAAAGGTTTTGATAAATCTGCTGCATTTCAAAGCATGAAAGGGGTGATACAAAATTTCTGTCTTGACTGCTTCTAGCCACGGGTCTTCTTAAGAATATCTGCAGGGTCGCAGTGGCAAGGTGCCAGCATGTGTGCGCCGCGAGGAGCTGTAAGGAACTTCACCCCACCCAACAGACATTTATCTCCAGATGTATTGCATAAAACATTTCACACAATAGGCATTTTTTCCCCTAAAAACATATATCTTGTAATTTGGGGTTCTTATACCATCTGAGAAGATTTCAAAAACGTCTTCCCATGTTCCTTAAAATTAACATTCTTTACTGAGCACTCTGATAAAGCTATCTCAATTAAAAATTATATTCAGGAATGGTGATCAATAGTTATCAAAATCATCATCAATGTTATGAATAATACTAACAAATCATCCATATAGTAATGAAAATACTTTTCTCCTAAATTTTCTCATCCCTCATTCTTCCATACTATTTAAATTTTTATCTATCTGGGAAAAGGCTCTTTTAGGTACTTAGATTTTCAATGAGACTGGACAGAATTATATATTTAGAAATACAAGGTACAAGTTGGGAGATTTAAAAAAAGAATAATGGGAATTAAATGGTTTTAATCATATGCTCATTCATTCACTTAATACATTTTAATTGTGTGTCTTCTGTATGCCCAGCATTCTTCTAGACACTGAATGCAGTGATGATTTTCCAAATGAATCATTTAGGTTTTCACACAAAACTTTCTAATAAATGACTTCTAAATATTTAGGCTTATTTAAAAATTAAAAAGCACACTTAAAAGACACCGTATCTTTTTTTTTTCAACTTTATTGAGGTATAATTGACAGATAAAATTTTAATACCTTTCTCTGTGAAGTGTACAATGGGATGATTTGATGTATGTTTACAGTGCAGAAGGATTCCCACAATGACATTGTGGATCATCTCATATATTTACCTTGCAACATCTTTATTGAGTGTCTACTAGTTACCAGGCTTTGGGCTAGAAACTTCAGGAGATATTGATACTTAGCATATACTTCTGCCTTCCATAAACTTTAACAGGAAGAATAAAGCAGTTAACCAACACTCATAATACAAGAGAAAAATGCTTTGAAATGAAAGTCACAATTGAGTGCTAGGAGAGTTGAGAGAGGTCTTACCAAGCTCAAGGACATGGCACTGGAAAGCTTTGGATAATGAAGGCAGGAGGAAGAGCACTGGCGAAGGCAAACCATATGGAAAACCAATTTTTTTTTTTTTTGCAGGAATAGTCTGCTTTGCCTGAAGCATGGGATGTGTAGAGAGGATCCCATTACGAAATAACACAAGAGCCAAGTTAATTAATATATGTTATGCTGTTAGCAAGTGGCCAGTAATAGAAGCTTTCTGAGAAAGCCAGTGAGTGTCTTGACTACTGCTTTAAAAAGTAAGTCTATTTTTTTGGTGGATTATAATATTGAGGCAGAAAGAAAATGAAGGGAGAGATAACGATTGGGAAATTCTTGTAATTATAATCCAAAAACACCGTGTCAGAGTACTTGCCTGATTAGACTGTGGGAGGATTGGAATCAGCACGTGCAGCACTCCCAATCTGCTCCTCATAACCGCAGCTACATCATTCATGATCTTTCTCAAAGGTTATATATCATTTCTCCAGGGAGCAAAAGCAACACAAAAAAAAGGGAGGGTCTACATGTTGAGACATAAAGAATATCTGCTTGTTGTAAGAGTGATGAATAAGTGGAAAAGGAGATAAGAAATCCGTGGAGATGATGAGTGACAAAAGGCTCCTGAATTTGGCAAAAATCGCAGTAGTTGACACATTCTACTACTGCCTTCCCGAAACATCCCTTTTTTGTATTTTAATATAATTTTTAAGATTTTATTTACTTATTTATTTGAGATAGAGAAAAAAAAGAGAGATCTGGAGGGAGAGGGAGAGAAAGAATCTGAAGTAGATTCCCCACTGAGCACAGAGCCTGATGCAGGGCTCAATCTCATGACTGGGCATCATGACCTGAGCCCAAACCAAGAGTGGTTCGCTTAACCGACTGAGCCACCCAGGTGTCCCTGTTTTTAAATATTTTATGTTGAAACTTCTTTTGTGCTCAGAAAAGCATTTTAGTAAAGTTGCAAGGTGTAAGTTATTCCACTTTGTCCCTCAACTTTAAGTAGTTGGCACTGATCTCCAATTCCCATGCTGTTCTTCAAACTAGTGTGTTATCTTCTGTTTGTTTTTAAACAAAGGAATTAAGGAAACCAGTATCTTAAACTTTTTTTTTGCAGTGGCATTTTTGTTTGTTGGTTTGTTTTTTGAATCATGTGATTGTATAGAATAATATTGCCTTTTGCCTTAGCACTATTTTCCATCAACTCCTGTGCATCTGTAATGGTTGTCATCTATGTCAAAAAGGGAGGGAAAACTCTTCTGTATCATGATGCAACTCAACAAAAATAGGCTCACAGATGTCATTTAAAATAACAACACTAGAAGTAAATCATTAGTATTTTTATATACATGTGGCTTTTCCCTTTCAAGGAGAAGCATTGCAATTCTTCTTTTAATCATTATATTCCACTCTACACTGTAAACCCACATTGAGCTGTTTCACTGACGAAATTGTACAATTCAGACAAAACGGATTTTCAAGGTGGCATTTCAAGAAGCTGAACTCACCACTTTTAATAGATCAAGGCACTGGGGCTATAACTCTCAGGTTTAAGAATAAAAGCTCCTCTGCAGTACAACTCTTCTTTATTTTAATTTGTGCCTGAGATGCTTTGTGAAACACAAGGTCATTAAAAATTAAAGATAAGGCATTTTTTCCATCATTTCCATTTCATCATATGCACTTCTTGATCACAATGTAGCTTGCTTAAAGCTGCAAATCCTCCAAATTATGGGGTTTGTTTCCAGCCTGCTGAGAGGGAAATTAGATATAGAACTTCTGTCTTCTGTTAGTGTTAATGGGAGTTGCATGCCTAATTCCCTTAGAAGCCCAGAACAAATATATGCTTATGAGTCAGCATTACTGGGTTTTCTGGGTCTTTACCCTTTAAAAGTGTCATTAGTCTGAATAATAGCCAATTCCTCTGGTTACTCCAAACCAAGCCCCAGCTACTGTAGTTGGAAACTCTGGGATTTCATCTCTCACAAATAGCCTTCACTAGCCTCAAATCTGAACATTCCCATATGTTATCCACTTTTGTTCCTTTGGGATAAAAGTCAAACTCCCAAACTGCTCAATATTTATGTTTTTAGCTTACATTTTGATATTGAAGGGGTAATACTCATTAGGCATTGGGATAGCTTTTTGGGATTTGTTAAAAAAAAGTATTAATCTTTATTTGGGTCTTTAAAAAGTTATTATTTCTCTGCATTTTTTTTTCTAATTACACTATCAGAAAGTATTATTCATTCCAGGCAAAATTATCTAAAGCAATTCTGTGTTATGTGTTCTCATTCCTGAAGTATTTGCTCCTAGTGATATACTAATATCTATTGCTTAGTGCTTAAAGGACTTTATATCACAAGTAGAGAAAGGGCGTCTTTTGGTAGAAGTAAGATTTTATAATTGAGATTTTCAAAATCAACAAGAACTTCAAAAACACCTAATTTCCATTTTTTTCTTTAATCAAAGATCCTATTTTTTGATCTTATGGATTTGAAAGAGTTCTTAAATATTTTTAAAAGGAAGGCCAATAATATTAGAAGAGGTGAGTTAAAATTTTTTTTTTTTTTTTTACCATAAGCTGGTTGTTCTTTATAACCCTGTTATTCAAATGTGACCTCACCTGGGAGCTTGTTGGAAATGCAGAATCTCATCCCTGTTTTGCTCCTTTTAAATCTGCAGATTGTCCAGTTCCACAGCTAATTTTTATGCACATAGAGCTTGGGAAGCACTGCTGTCTAACACTGAAGCAAACTCTAAACACTCAGAATTAAGCCTCTTGCAATGCCAGGCTTTTCCTACAATATTCCTTCCATCTTGTGTAGAAAGTTGTCACTATATCTTAAGCCACAGAAATCTACTTCTAGTGGTAAATATATGCATTTTATCCTTACCACATAAAAAGAGCTCCTATAAAGCAATCGAGGACTTAACAGTGAATGTTCTGAAACATTGTAAACAAACACAGTTGTCCCACCAGATAACAATTTATTTATTATAGTCCTTCTCAAAAATGCATAAGAATAACTGTATGTTTATAAAATGTAGAATCGTGGGTCCCATCCCCAGACATTTCTGTCTTATTTGTCCAGATTGGTATCCAGGAATATGTATTTTTTTTAAATTACCCCCAATGATGTGAAGTTTCCCTGGAGAACATTTTGAGAAAAATTATCTAATATCTAGCTTATATGCCAAGTTTGTTCTTTTCATTCCTGAGCTGTGTGGCATAGTTCAAAGTTATCACAATTTTGCACTTTGTAGATTAGGCAAAAAATATGAGAAAATAGAAAAAATACCATTGGGTCTTGAAAATTTTGTATTGCCTGCTGATAAAAATATCAAAGTCTCCATTTATGTAGCTAGGAATAATGGCACAATACTATTTCAAAAAGTTATAGCCAAATTGTTCTTATCAACAGTAGCTTGTTATTAACTGTAGATAACTGACTTTGCCATTTTACTTAGGGAGGTTAATGAATGGTTAAGGAAATTATTAGGCTGTTTTTAAAATGTGTGTCATCAAAGTAAGGATTAAAATTAATTTTGTATTTCAATATTTAAAAAAAATTTTTAAGATTTTATTTACTTATTTGACAGAGAGGGACACAGCGAGAGAAGGAACACAAGCAGGGGGAGTGGGAGAGGGAGAAGCAGGCTTCCCTTGGAGCAGGGAGCCCGATGCGGGGCTCGATCCCAGGACCCTGGGATCATGACCTGAGCCGAAGGCAGCCGCTCAACGACTGAGCCACTCAGGTGCCCCTCAAAATTTGAATTCTTGAATAAGTAACAGCTCAACAACTAAAATGTTATGTTGTCAACTTGTCTTTGTCTAGGATTTTTTTTTTAAAGTCATCTGAATGTTGAACATTTTGAGGACTCATTCCTTTGAAAATATTTATTGGAGCTACAGAAATGAGTATATTGCTTAGGGCAAGTTGACAGAAAAAAGCATGCCAAGTACTAAAGTTTGCAAAGAAGGAATACATGAAAATCAGGAGATGAAGATGAAGCTACAAATCAACTTGAAAAGAAGTGACTAAAGCAATAGGAAGAAAGCAAAAGAACGTTTGAAATCAAATTAGATTTCAGGCACAAAAATAAAAATAGTTACCCCTCCTATTGTCTAGGAAACATAAAAATTATCTTTATAATTAACTCTTGAGCCAAAAAGAAAATACTATTGAAAATAGTGAATATTTACTATAAATATTCAGTCAATGAATACACTGGTTCTCACAGCCTGTGGGATGCATCAGAAGGGAAACATAGTCTTAAAAAGCAAAAAGGGTGACTGAAAAATACATAAGTGTTAGATACATAAGGCTACAAATAAGTATACCAAATTAAAGAAAAAAGAAATAAGAAGGAAATAGATATTAAAAATGTAAACAATGATATATTCATTGCATATTGATATTTTGAATATTGATACCTTGATTTACCAGGTATAGTAAATGAGTACAAATTTTTGTAAGATCAATCAGTTACTTAACAAGACAAAAAAATTAAAGATGGCAGGATAGTATCATGTCATGGAAGTAAAAAAAAAAATAAGGTGCTAGGAGAGGATAGTCAAATTCTCTATTTCTATCCTGCAAGCTGGATGAGGATGAACATATCAAGAGTTGGGGTTTTCTAGACAAGGTTGACAGAAAGACAATGGGTGCAAGAAGTTGTGGACATTGAGAAAAGAATAGTTGAAGTTGTGGGTCATGGGACCCAAGCTGAATGAAAAAAGAAGTGACTCACAGAGGGGTTTATATATGGGGCAAGGGATGAAAGCCAATAGATTTGGGCAAGTGGAAGAGCTAGAGGTTAGAATGTCAAATCTAGCAACCTTCTGGACAGCAAATAACCAATGATGACCACAGGGTTTAGGGTGAGGAAATCTTTGAGCAAAGTGCAGATAACCTGATACCTGATGATGCTTGAATAGAGGTTGGGTCAGCTAAGAAGATGTAGGGGTTTATAGGCATACAGGAAGGTGGAGGAATATGCATCTCTCCATCTTGGGGTTGATGTCATTCTCACCCTGAGGGGAGAGGCATCTAGAGAACAAGCAGTTTGGACTTGGGAATACGAAATTATATCTTCAGTGAAGAGCCAGGTTTTACTGAAGGCCAGTAGGTAGATAGAATGTTCTGAGAAAAGGGTGAGGAAGTAGATTGTTTGTTAACCAGGGAATGGGAAGTTTAAGATGCAACGGAGTAAATTCAGATTGTATGGTCAGTTCGGAAGAAAGAGCACAGGGGAAAAAGAGAGTTGAGAACAGGTTACTCCTGAGGAATGAACAAGGGGTCTAGAGTGAACAAGGGGTCTAGAGATAGGAGGCATGGAAGGGTTAAGCAGTAGACAACATTGCCAAAGAACTAGGCTTGGTCCATCCAGGGATTTTGTGGGAAGAGAGTTTTGAGGCATAAACTTAAATTAATTACATAGTTGTTTCTATTTGTCAGTGACATCCTAATCTCTGATGTAGAGACTTCCTGATTGACTTCTGGCTTCTAGGAATCAATTATTTCTGATAGATGTGTTAATTATCTTTCCTGCTATAAACTGCATCATTTTTCTGTGAGTAAGGAAAGATTAAGCCACCTGGAGTTAAACAATTTATGTAGGATAAAAGACTGAGAGAGCGATAAGGCAATTGGAGGCCTGGGGAGAGGGATAAGGCATCAGAGGGCTTCTGTGTTTGGCACTGGGTCTGGCCTGAATTTTGGGGAGGATTTTGCCCCCTGGGAGATGGACAGCACTCATGGTCAGAGGAGAGGGTGAGGAAATACTCAAGAATGCTTGGGTAAATGATAGTGGGTGTTTTGGGAAGATGAGCTTTACATATGTGTACACTGATTAATGATTTCTTAGAGGCTGTGATATCAGGAGGCATTAAGAAATACAAATGTGGAAGATGATTTTGGAAGCAAGACATTTAGCATCAGAAGCTTCGCTCTTACTTTATCTCATACCACTTCTATTACTTGATACTTAACTATTAATAACATGGTCCATCTTTCAATTTCCCAATCAAGTCATGGTCCTTCTTGCTTCAGGCCCTTTGCCCATGTTGTTCCTTTTGGCAGGAACACTCTTGCCTCTCATTGCCTTGGACAACTCTTAGTCATTGTCTCAGCTAAAGGGTCACTTCCACATTAGCAACCCTATTACTTTTCCTCCTAGTACCGTGTACTTTTTCTTTATAAAACATTTAATTACATCATTATTTGCCTTAATAGTACATTCACTATCCTCATTCACTCTTTTCTAAGTCCCACAAAGGCAGGAAACCTGGAGGGTTTTTTTTTTTTTTCCATTGCAAAATTTCTAGAACATATGAGAGCACATGGCACAAAGCAGGTGATGGGATGGTGATTGAATGAATCAGCACAAAAATGCCAAGTGTTTTTAATTATGCAATTATGGAAACTCACCAGTATGACAACCTCATGTAAATCTATTGTAAATTGTTTATTACTGTACAAAAATCTTTATTAACTAAAAAGATGTTAAGAAATGAAATATTATTTCACATTAAATAATGTTTCCTCACTCAAAGTAAGCCAGTTTACTATTTGATGACAGTAAGGACACCTGAATTAGTATTTTCACTGTATAGAACAAAATAACTTCTCTGTAAAACTAAGGCTTGTGTCTGCATATTATATAATTGAAGAAATGTATATTGATATAACCTTACACCTATAGGGTTTTACTCAAACTGTGTAGAAATAGTGGTTCTTCCCAAGGGGTGGAAGGCTGAACACCACTTTATAGACTATTTCAGAGGAACTGTACATGACATCTCATTCTCAGCAGCAGAAGAAAAATTATTATTTAAAATGAAATTAAATATGTCTTAGAAAGCTTCTCCTTGATAAATACGGAAGCAGTTCCCATATCTAAGTATGAGAAGAAAGTCACGTAAAAAATCTATAAGATGTAATGCTTGTATAAGTCATAATTACTTTAATAAAGTCCATTAACTAAAAGCTTTAGGAAAAAAAGTCAGTTGGGAAAAGGGCAGTTTGGTTTACTAACAGGAAACACACAGTGGGAGACTTGTATATTAGAGAACAAGTTTCAGCACAGTTAGGGCTGATTTTTTTCCAAATCAGCAATACAAGCAAAATGTGAAAACTGCAGTTACAGAGCAAAAATAAATAAACATGAGAATTCAAGAAAATAAAAGCTAGATGGAATCTCAGATGACTCAATGCATTGATTCCCAACCTTGGGCAAGAGACTATAGAAAAAAAGAAATGAAAAGAATCCTTAGAAAAATTCTCTTCCCAAGCACCTAACCAGACACAAAAGAACAGGGAAAAAAATCGGGTTTTTTATATTGTTTAATTTTAATTTTTTTCAGAAGGATATTTTAGAGAACAGGTCTTTTTTACAACCACTTATTCTAGACTTAGTAGAAGAGACTATGTACAAAGTAAGTAGATTATATTATTGAATGATTAAAAATATTGTTTAGGATATACTTATATATATATATTTTAAATAGCATTTATTGTTTTCTGGTTACAACATCATATATAGTTATTGTAAAAGTTAGTAAAACCAAGATAACAAAGGAAATAAAACCACATGTAATCATTTAGTTCCACATGAAGATAACTAATTTACAACTAAAACCAGAATTTGCCATGGTAGTCTCCTAATATTAATATTGTGAGTTGTTCAGAACAGAAGCAATAAGGCAAAAGGGCCACTTGTAATGTTAGGATGACACAATAAACATGTGGAAAATAATTACACGGCTCAGATCAGGAGTAAAAGCTGTCAAATTCTTTCCTGATTACTACTCCAAATTCAGGCAACTACAGAAGTTACTGGAAAACAAACATAACAAGGAAGGGATTAATAAAAATGAGTTAAAAACACTATATACAAAAGAAGACAAAAAAGGGGTAGATTCGTCTCAGTTCTTTAAAAACTATAATAAAATACTTATAACTTAGTAATTTTAGGTACGAAAAATGGAAAGAATTCCAAATGCACAATACTGTGATTGAGAAAATGAATGTAACCACAGATTTTATATCCTTTATGGACATCAAAGACCGTTAAATGGGATGGAGTAGAATCTGCTTTTTTTTTCAGGCTTGCATCTATTCTTCCAATTATTCTTTGACAAAATACCTGTTGCCTACATTTCATTCAAGGAGAGACAGTTTCCATCACCAGCTCCAGCTTTTGACATATGGCCCAAGACAACAAAACACCTCAATTTGCCTGAATTTCCACCTCAGCCTCCCAAATTACTTCAGGAATGAGGAATGTGAATCAATTTAGGCCAATGGGAATCAGGCTGGGGTTTTTACGGACACAGGAAATGGTGTTTTTTTGTTTGTTTGTTTGTTTGTTTGTTTTGCTGAATTTGAACCAAGTGTACATAAATCTAGAATTGTCCACCTTACTGAAAGTGAAACCAACCCAGATTACAATAGTTGAGTCCTGGATCTTGTGCAACTAATGTTACTCATGGACTTTATAATTATACATCCCATTGCATTCTTTTTTTTTTTTTTCCCCTTCAGAATGGTTGAAACTGAGTTTTCAGTTACCTTCAACCAAAGCAGCTGTGTTGAATTGTTAGCCTACGGGTAACTTTATGCCAATACATTTTTAAATCTTTATACAGAAAAAAAAAAAAATGACCAAAATAGATTTAAGAAAACCTAAAGAGGTAAAAGAATAATCACACTTCCCACAGGTACCTAGCCATTCCCATCAAACTTACCAGACTCAATTGGTTTATTTTTTCACTGTTTAGGAACCAGTTTGATCATTCCTGTGAATTAACTTGCACTAGAATGATGCCACAGGATGGTAGCCACTGGCCACATGTGACTACTGAGCACTTGAAATTGTCTTAGTTTGAATTGGGATGGACTCTAAATATAAAATATACTATTAGATTTCTCAGACATAGAACTAAAAAAAAAAATGTAACATTTAAAAATAATTTTATATTGATTATATGTTAGTATTTTGACATGTTGGGTTAAATAAAATAAATTAATGTATTTCTTTTTACCTTTTAAATATAACTACTGAGAAAATTTAAAATCACATATATGGCTTACATTTGTGGCTTGCATTATTTTTATAATGGACAGTATTTGTCTGGAGTATATAAAAAAGGACAATCTTAAAACCTAATATATAGGACATTTTTCTTTATATCAGTGTTTTGATTGTGATTTTGCAAATGTAGCATCACCTTAATATGTAAACCCCGATAAGAATGTAAGATAAACAGACACACCCTAGCTCTGTGAATATGGACTACTATCTTGTGTATATTGGGCCTAGTGGAAGTTCGGAAATCTTGACAAAATTGACTTGTCATCATGAAAATCTTGACAAAAATTGACAGACATCTATGTCTGTCTACTTCATTGACACATAGAGGTAGGACTGGTTCTAGGCATAGTTTGATTCAAAGCTCAAATGATAGCACCAAGACTACATCTTGGCTCCTGATTAGCCCTGTTCTCAGGTTCTGATCAGTAACCCCACAGGCCTCAGGTCAGAGCAAGATGATTTCAAGTCCAGCACATGAGAGTTCTCAGCTGGTAGATCCTATGGAAGTCCTGGGAGTCATTCTCTGATGTTGGCTTGAATTGGGTCACTTAACCCTTTGTGGAGGAAAGTGGAAGACTAATTTTTTGTTCAAATGTAAGACATATAATTATGGCCTTCTGGGGTAGAGATTGCTAGTTGTCCCCCAATAGCTACTTTCAGTTTCTTTCTCAGTAATGGGACTCTGATTTTTACTAGACACAATAAATATATTTCTCCGAGTCCCTTGTAGCTAGGTGAGTACAGATGATTAATTCTAGCCAATGGGAGGTTGGGACATCTGGCAAGTACTCTTAACAGGGATGAGCATCCTTGTTTCCTTCTTTTAGGCTGAAACGTGTATGCTGAAGTACATATGTGAGGGTCCAGTTTAAGCAGCTTCTTCTGACCATGAAGTGTAACCATGTGCGGAGGATCACAGGACAATGTTATCAAAGGAATCTGAAAACATAATGATTATGAAACTTATTTATAGAAGACTTCAACTGGTTTGGATTATATAAAAGATATAAACTTTCTTATTTAAGCCACTGTTATTTTGAGTTTCTATTGCTCAAGAAATAACATGATTTTTATCAGTACAATTCCAAACTATTTATGTGTGTATGATTCAGGTTATGAATTTTGTCTTTTTTTTTTTTTTTTTTGAGAGACAGTGCGAGTGAACAGGGGAGGGAGAGGGCAGAGAGAGAGGGAGAGAGAGAATTAAAAAAAAAAGATTTATTTATTTATTTTATATAGGGAGTGTGAGCAGGGAGAGGGGCAGAAGGAGAGAGAGAAAGAGAAAGAATCTCAAGCAGGCTCTGTGCTGAGTGCACGGAGCCCTGGGCGTGGCTCCATCTCAGGATCCTGAGACCACACGACCTGAGCCAAAGAGTCAGACACGTAACCGACTGAGCCACCCAAGCACTCCATTTTAAATCACATTTTATGTACACTTTTTTCCTGCAACTATTTGGCTTAATTATTTCCCATTATTTTGCTATATATTTCTTTAGACATATTATTTTTCTTTACATTAATATTTGATTATAGTTAATGTTGAACATGTTTTTAAAATTCCAATGTTCAGGAGTTTATTAAGATTACTTAAATAGTATTATGTGAACTGTAATTTTGCAGGATATTTTTACAAAGTAGTTTATCATTGTGTAGTTTGGGAAGTGTCAGCTTGATTCTTGAACTTCACATATATTCCTGTCCCAGTGTTTCCTACAAACATCTTTGCAGTTATTAAATCAATACCCAAATTCCTGTCTGAACCTGAGATTTCACACGTCCCATGAAGATTTATACAGACATAATCTTTCTCATATTAGTGTTTTTGATAATATCATAGTAACCTATAAAAATGCATTGAAATAAAGATGCGTGTAAGTGGGGGTATATAAATACAATTTAAAAATTTAAATTACTCTGAAAGACAGAGTGGATTCAGCCATGCCAGAGGTCAGAACAAAGTGAAATAACTTTCTGTCTCCCACTTAGAAAAGAATTCAGGAATAGAGCAAGATTAAAACAGTCACTTGAGTAAACTAGTGTTAAATAGGCTTAGAGAAATACATTTTTCAGGAAAGAGAGGATAGTGAATCCTGGAGAATTGAGGGTACAACAGAGATGAATCAACCTGGGTGTGTAGAGAGGGAGCCATGGTCCAAGGTGCTGGTTGTGTGATATGAATGTTGGCAGTGACATGAAAGATCCCCAAATGGGGCACGTGTGGCTTCAGCAGGAGAGACTTACGCTGAAGCAGAGAATCCTTCTGAAGGAGGCTGCAGCAACCCACAGGTAACTGTAGGGATAAAAGTAGAGAGCAGATTGGGGAGAGCTTAGGAGCTACATAGAAAATCTAACAGTCCATGTCTGTCTTCCCAGACAGGGCGGGATTAAAATTCCCATCAGTGCAATTTACTGAGGAGTAATGGACTGCTGGAATGGGAACCTTAAGAGAAGTAGGAGAAGAAGAAGGAGCAATTTGGGTTTTATTGAGTTAGTGAGGAGATCGCCCCAAACACCCTTAGTTAAATCAATAGGGGAAGTTCAGAGGTGGATAAACATGCTGGGGTGAATCCATCAATTGAGAGCAATGGGGTTTAATGAAATTTAAATGTTCTTAGAACTTCAAAACATGCATTATAATGAAATGATTTCATATCACCGCATAATTTTACAATTATTTTGAGTGACAGCATAGCAAATAATATTGAATATGGGTATTGCTCTCAAATTTTTCTTTTTCTTTACAAAATGGGTTTTAATTTAAATTTGAATTACATTGGGGATAAATGTAGTAGCCTGGTACTATTGAAAAAGTTTCCAACCATACATTCAAGAGGACTTAATATGGAAAGAATGGGAAGGAATTGGACTGAGCCACCTTGATAGGAGCATCACACCAGCTCGTGACAAGGATGTAGGTTTACATTCTGTCTGTGTGCCAGACACAAAAAAAGAAAGCCTCTGCCAAATGGCTCCCAGAACGTTTTCTATGTTCTAGAGCTGTTAAGGAGGAAAAAACCAATGCTTATGAGAATAATTTTGTTACACATATGAATTCTGTTAGGTTTTCTGGTATGTTGAGGTACTAGAGATATGTGCATTTTTTTTCCAGGTGGTACAGTTTTATTTCAATTCTGCCATGGCCCAGGTGTTTCTACTGCATGCCTGTGCACACATATAAGGGGTCAATGAACCCAGGTATATATTAAAGTGGAAATAGGTTTTGAATTATTGCTTTGATTATGTTTTCAAATGTTTTGTGTTAAGAAGAATGTAAAATATGATTTTAAAAAATACTTTTGCATTTTTATGCTCATGTGGACATTTTATGGCAAAAATTAGATTTATATTAGTATAATTTCTAGATTATATAAAATACATATAGTTAGAGCTGTTTAGTCATTGAAAAGGTTTTGGAACTTCTTTAAGAAAGTGAAGTAAACCAAACTGAGGGCTACAGAAGGCAGGGGGTGGGGGTATGGGGTAATCCGGTGATGGATATTAAGGAGGGCACGTGTGGTGATGAGCACTGGGTGTTATACGCAAGTAATGAACCGTTGAACTCTACATCAAAAGCTAATGATGTACTATATGCTGTCTAATTGGACATAATAATAAATAATAATAAAAAAATAAACATGGATTTGCCTGGAAAAAAAAAAGAAAGTGAAGTAAATAAAAATCAAGGAGCGTGTGGCTCCTTTTTCCAAACAATTCAAATTTATGGATGCCCAAGTTCTCATTGCAAGTACAGCACCCAGACTTTCAGAAATTAAGTTATTTCTTTTCTTATCTGCTTTGAGAAATAGGCACCAGGAAAATCCCCGTGATATGCAAATACTGATCCTAGATGGGCTGGGGAAGAAAATGAAGTAATGCATTTACTGAAGTATTCTACACTATTTTATTAAAAACTAAGTAGCACCTTCATAGTGCCATACAGAATGTAAAGTGCTTTTACATACATTATTGCATTTCAATTCTCCTGAAAATCAGCTATAATTCTCCCCAACTTGTACCCTTTTTAAAACTAGTACATAAAGCTATTTATGATATATGTTATTTGGCCTTATTCCTGGCTTCCTTTTATATATTAGTTTGTGTATTTGTCATTCTTTTCTCCCTATAAATTGTATCTTCCCTAATTATGTATTCTTAAAAGTTTCCTTAACATTTTCCTGAACAAGGGAGGTCCAACTAATTTTTTTTAAATTAAAAGTGAAAGCAATAATGTCATTTTATGAGAACAAAAAAAAATCTACTGAGGTTTAAGGTGATTCAGTCTACTTGCCTATATGGTAATATAAGTGAGGCCTAATGTTAGACAAGTAGTTTTTCCCACCATAGTTCCTCTGTAGTTCTTTGTTCCTTGTGGTTATTTTCATCAGCCTATGCACACATTAACACATTCTTTAAAGCTACTTTAGATAGTGGAAATGGCTGCAGGAAACTTTTAATAATAACGTCAGTGGGTTTTAAGAAGCCAATGTCTCATAGGCTTTTACCACTACAGAGCGCCAAGTTCATGACTATGCAGGAAAAGCCAATCCAAACACAATGGCAACCACCACCACAACCAAACCCAATTTCCAGTCTCCTCTTCGTTCACTTTTTCTGCTTAGGGATTCCAAGTCTCTACCCTCCCCTTGGATAACTTGCTCCCTCCTCCTCTGTCTATTCTCCTCCCACTGCCATTTCTGAAAGAAAGGCTGTGCCACCATTCAAACACTGTTAAACTGTAAGAAAAACTGGAATGAAGACGCTTTTTTCCCCCAAGTTTTTATTTAAATTCCAGTTAGTTAACATATAGTGTAATAATAGTTTCAGGTGTGGAATTTAGTGATTCATCACCTACATACAACATCCCATGCTCAGCACAGCAAGTACCCTCCTTAATGCCCATCACCCATCTAACCCATTCCCCCACCCACCTCCCCTTTGGTAACCCTCAGTTTTTTCTCCAGAGGTAAGAGTCTGTTTCTTGGTTTCTCTCTCTCTCTTTTTGTGCTTTCCCTTTGCTCATTTGTTTTGTTTCTTAAATTCCCCTTATAAGTGAAATCATATGGTATTTGTCTTTCTCTGACTGACTTATTTCCTTAGCATAATACTCTCTAGCTCCATCCACATCATTGCAAATGGCAAGATTTCATTCTTTTTATGGTTGAGTAATATTCTATCTATCTATCTATCTATCTATCTATCTATCTATCTATCTATCTATCATCTATCTATCCATCTATCGTAAAATATATACCACCTCTTTATCTGTTTACAGTGAATGGATACTAGGGCTGTTTCCTTAATGTGGCTATTATGAATAATGCTGCTATAAACATCGGGGTGCATGTATCCCTTCGAATTAGTATTTTTGTATCCTTTAGGTAAATACCTAGTAGTACAATTGCAGGTCATAGGGTAGTTCTATTTTTAACTTTTTGAGGAAATCCATACAGTTTTCCAGAATGGCTGCACCAGTTTGCATTCCCACCAACGGTGTAAGAGATTTCCCCTTTCTCTGCATCCTCGCCAACACCTGTTGTTTCTTGGGTTGTTAATTTTTAACCATTCTGACTGTTGTGAGGTGATATCTCATTGTAGTTTTGATTTT
Organism: Mirounga leonina; assembly: GCF_011800145.1. Taxonomy (NCBI): domain Eukaryota; kingdom Metazoa; phylum Chordata; class Mammalia; order Carnivora; family Phocidae; genus Mirounga; species Mirounga leonina. The sequence goes on from NW_023270431.1 coordinate 14,100,672, forward strand.
GTTTCCCTGATGGTAAGTGAGGTTGAGTATCTTTTCATGTGTCTGTGTATGTCTTGGAATGAAGACACTTTAAAAAATTATTTACTTAAATGATTCTAGGTATTGGTAAGGTTTTATGATTTCAGACAAAAGCCTTTTTCTGGTATTTCTGGAATTATTTTACTTTGTATTTTTGTTTGCTTGTTTTTTTGTCTGACAACCTTTAAATTCATTATCCCACAAATTTGTAGAGGCTTAGCTCCCTACACCAAAGAGGTAGGCCCAGTCTTAGATTAACAACAATCCCAAAAGAATAACTCATTTCTAGCGGGGGAAAAAGAGGGGTAGACGAACCATGAGAGACGATGGACTCTGAAAAACAAACAGGGTTCTAGAGGGGAGGGGGTGGGAGGATGGGTTAGCCTGGTGGTGGGTATTGAGGAAGGCACATTCTGCATGGAGCACTGGGTGTTATGCACAAACAATGAATCATGGAACACTTCATCTAAAACTAATGTTGTAATGTATGGGGATTAACATAAGAATAAAAAAATGAAAAAAAAAAAAAAGAATAACTCATTTCTAGAATACAGGGGAGCCATGGGGCATTGCTAGTCATCAGTAGAGGTCACTGGTCCTTAAAATGCCCACTTAGGAATCTAAAGTGATAATAGCAGGAGTAGGAGTAGTAGCTAACACTTCTGACTACTATGTGTCAGGTAATATTTTATATGTCTTTTATTATAAAACACTATGAGTGAGTATTATATTATCCCCATTTCACTGAGGAGATATCTGATTTTGAATCATTTTCTTCAGAGAAATTTGGTGTTTCATATTACATCTATATTTATGTCTCTCCTCTCTCTATATAAGTACATATGTATATATATATACGTAGATAGACTCATACATACACATTTTTAACTAAAACGTTTGTGTATAGTCTTAGAATTTGGTTCCATCACCTATAGCAGAGCATCTTTGAGAAAAAAAAATATACCTTTCTTGCTGCTTCCATAGTTTAATTTAAAAACATATGTCCTTTTGAAACCTCCTGAAGAAACTGGCAAACCAAATGTGAATCTTGAAATGATTGCATTGTGTTCAAATATTTATGGAGTGGCAGAAGAAGTTCTAAGAAAGCAAAAAACAAGAACTCAGGCAATAATTGGATATTTCAGTTTCTGAGAGGTTTGAAGATTCTGAAGGCAGTAACTGGGTTCCCTGTCGTTTACAAATGCCCAGGAGAGCCTAAAAAGGATTTAAAGGGTCTTGGACTTAAAAGAGATGGCAATCAAAGGGAAGAAGGCAAGCGGGTGTTGAAAAAGGCTCCCATAAGTTTAAGAGGAGTTGCAGGAGCCAGCACATAACTAGGGTGTTAGGTTATCGAGGAAAAGAGAAGGAAAACAGACTGATAAATTCAGTCTAATTAGGAATTCACAGTGCATTTTATAATGATAACTCCTCATTAATATGCTCTGAAAATGTGTCACTTAGTTTAATAAAGAAAAAATTGCTTATGGAAGGAAGAGTAGAAATTTAAAAAATTAAGATTGATTTTAGATTTCTGAAGACTTTTACCCATTTTAGACACTAATTCAAATTCTTACCTGAGTTCCTCCAACATAACTGTGGGAGGGTGAGAAAAATAAGAAGAGAAAGCCCTTTTATACTTTAAATTCCCAGTATCCAACAAAAAAGAGTAATTTATATTTACTTTAAACATACTGTAATAGCTAAAGAAGCAATTCTTACAGTGTGGTGCCAAGGGCAGCATATGGTAACTGGTTAGAAATACAGATGTTTGGGTCTCACCCCAGACCCCCTGAATCACAAACTCTGGGGTGGGACCCTTTGATGTGTTTTACTAAGCCCTCCAGGTGATTTTGAGGTATGATGAAGTTTGAGAACCCCTGTAACTCAGGAATAAGGTAACACTAGGTGCTGTAGCAGACAGACCCCCATCTTAGCCTAAGATGATGAGAATTAGTTTCTGCCTAGGTAAAAGTTCAAAGCTAGCGTGGCTCCTTAAGAGGTTGTCCTTCGAGGATACAGTCATCCATTTGATGCCTCTCCACATTAACCACATGGGACCACATATCTTTTTATTTTCTCCCAGTTTTATTGAGAAATAATTGATGTATATCACTCTATAAATCTAAGGAGTATAGCATGATTGTTTGATTTACATACATTATGAAATGATTACCACAATAGGTTTAACTAACATCCATCTTCTCATGTAGATACAATAAAAATAAAAGAAAAGAAATAAAGAAAAAATTTTTCTCCTGGTAATGAGAACTCTTAGGATTATGCTCTTACAACTTTCCTATACATTATACAGCATTGCTAGCCATAGGGCTAGCAGGGACCCAAACTTTGTCAGGCTGTGAACACGGTTCAAATACCAATGAGGCCAGAGCCAGAGCCACGAAGCTCAGTGAAAGGGAATGGGCAGGGCCATGCCGGAAAGATGCAAGTAGGTGTTCTCCTAATCCTCAGCCCCATACACACCAGGGGGTTTCAGCTGTGCATTCTGGTCTCCTTTCCTGGCACCCATCCTCTACCAGGTAAAACTCCAGGCCAGCTCTAGAGTTTGTTTGCTTAAGATTCAAGGGTGGATACATAAAATGCACTCAGTGGAAAAGTTAAGTCGAACCGGGAAGGTTTCAGTGTGTGGAGAAACTTGGTCCATCGAAGGCTCCTGAGAGAAACCATGCATTTAACTGCAGTTGAAGTACCTGAGGATTGGTTGTCAGGACAAGGCAGGAAAGAGGAGAACCCAGGAATGTGCCCTTCAACAGTCTGCCCCCTGGGCTAAGACGTCTGTCACACACAAATAGGCCTATCTCCTCGGAGTAGACCCAGATGTGGATTGTAACCAAATTCACTCTTTGCTTACTAAGTTTTTCATTGTCACCGTTAGATGAGCCTCTGTTTCAGCCACAGATGTGAAAATAAATGAAGTTGATTGCTTATCTAGAAAGTGAAAAAAAAATGTTGTACATTACATCCGTAGTACTTAGTTATCTTATAACTAGAAGTATGTACCTTTTGACCACTTTTCTCTAATTTCCTCCGCCCTCAACTTCCACCTCTGGTAATGACACGTCTGATCTCTTTTTCTATGAGTTTGTTTGTTTGCTTGCTTTAGATTCCACATATAAGTGAGATCATGTGGTATTTGTCTTTCTTGGTCTATTTCATTTAGCATAATGCCTTCAAAGTCCATTCATTTTGTTACAAATGATAGGACTTCCTTTTTTATTACAGCTGAATACTATTCTATCCTATAAGTATGCCACAAGTTCTTTATCCATTCATTCATCAGTGGACACTTAGGTTGCTTTCATGTCTTGGCTATTGTAAATAATGCCGCTATGAATATGGGAATGCAGATACCTTTTCAAGTTAATGTTTTCATTCCCTTTGGATATATTTGCAAAAGCAGAATTGCTGGATCATACAGTAGTTCTATTTTTAATTTTTTGAAGACCTTCCTACTGTTTTCCAAGGCAGCTGTACCAGTTTGCATTCCCACCAACAGTGCATAAGGATTCCCTTTTCTCCACATCCATGCCAGGATTTGTCTTGTCTTTTTGAGGATGGCCATTTTAACAAGTGTGAGGTGATATCTCATTGTGGTTTTAATTAGCATTTCCTGCATTCAGAAATTAGTGATGTTGAGCATCTTTCCATTTACCTATTGGCCTTTCATATATCTTCTTTGGAGAAATGTCTATTCAGGTCCTTTGCTCATTTTTAAATTGGGTTGTCTTTTTGCTATAGAGTTATATGAATTCTTTATGTATTTTGGATATTAATCAGATATACAGTTTACAAATATCTTTTCTCATTCCATAAATTGTCCTTTCACTTTGTTGATGGTTTCTTTTGCTGTGCAGAACATTTTAGTTTCATATAATCCTTTGTTTATTTTTTATTTTGTTGCTTGTGCTTTAGGTGTTACATCCAAAATTATTATTACCAAGACCCATGGTCAAGAAACTTTGTTTTTATGTTTTCTCCTGGAAGTTTCAATATTTCAGCTCTTACATTTTAAGTTTTTAATCAATTTCAATTTAATTTTTGTGAGTGGTATAAGATATGGGTTCAGTTTCATTCTTTTACATGTCAATATCCAGTTATTCCAGCACCATTAATTTAAGAGACAGTCTTTTTTTCTCCATTGATTATTCTTGGCTCTCTTCTCAAATATTTGTTGACTGTATATGCTTGGGTATATATCTGGGCTATCAATTCTGTTCTATTGGCCTACTTGTCTGTTTTTATGCTAGTACCATACTATTTTGATGACTACAGCTTAATAGTATAGCTTAAAATCAGGAAGCGTGATGGCTCCTACTTTTTTCTTTCTCAAGATTTCTTTGGCTATTCAGAGTCTTCTTTTAATTGAAGAATTTAATCCATTTATGTTTAATCCAAATCCATTGATGGAGAGGGACTTGCTAATGCCATTTTATTAATTATTTTCTGGTTGTTGTAGATCCATTGTTTCCAACCTGCTGTGCTGTGTGTGGTCTGTGTGTTTGTGTGTGTATTTTGATGTCTTTTGGTATCAGTATGCCTGACTTTTTTATTGTGTTCTTTTTTGTAATTACTACAAATTTCCCTTTGTGGTTACCATGAAGCTTACATAAAATATCATAAACTTATAATACCCTATTTTAAATTGATAACAACTTAACTCTAATAGAATTTATAAACTTTAAACTTCTACCTCTCCTTCTCCTGACATTTAAAGTTATTGCTGTTACAATGTATACATTTTTATATTGTGTAACTAATAACAAATTATTATAATTATGGTTATTTTTACTATATTCATTTTTTTAATTTTAAAAAATATTTTATTTATTTATTTGAGAGACAGAGAGAATCTGAAGTAGACTCTGCCCTGAGCACAGAGCTTAATGCAAGGCCTGATCCCAGGACCCTGAGATCATGACCTGAGCCAAAGTCAGCCACTTAACCAACTGAGCCACCCAGGTGCCCCTCATTTCTTTAATTTTTAAACTAGAGTTTTAAGTGAGTTATGCACCACTGTTATCATATTGCAGAATCTAACTATGACTATATATATATATACCATTATCAGTGAGAATTATGATACTTTTTAATATTTTTATGATGTCAATTAATGTTCTTTTATTTCCACTCAAAGAACTCCCTTTAGTATTCCTTAAAAGGCAAGTCTGGTGGTAATAGATTGCCTCAGCTTTTGTTTGTTCAAGAAAGTCTTTATCCGTGCTTTGTTTTTGAAGGACAGCTTTGCCAAGTATGGAATTCTTAGCTGATGGTTATTTTCTTTCAATATTTTGAATATATCATTCCATTCTCTCCTGGTCTGCATAGCTTCTGTTGAGAAATCTGCCAACAGTCTGATGGGGAGGGTTCTCTTGTATGTAACTTTTCCTTTTTCTCTTGCTGTTTTTAAAATTCTTTTTCTTTTTTATATTGCCTTTGGGCAATTTTTTTTTAAAAGATTTTATTTATTTATTTGAAAGAGAGAGAGAGAGACAGTGAGAGAGGGAACACAAGCAGGGGAAGTGGGAAAGGGAAAAGCAGGTTCTCCGCTGAGCAGGGAGCCCAATGTGGGCCTCGATCCCAGGACTCAGGGATCATGACCTGAGCCAAAGGCAGACGCTTAATGACTGAGCCACCCAGGTGCACTGACTTTGGACAATTTAATTATGATATGTCTCAGTGTAGCCTAATTGGGTTCAACCTATGTGGGATCCTTTGAGCCTCATGGATATGAATGTCCCTTTCTCTCCCCAGGTTCAGGAATTTTTCAGCCAGTATTGCTTTAAATATATTTTCTGTCCCATTCTCTTTCCCTTATCCTTCTAGAAATTCCATAATGTGAATTTTTTTTTTCTTGTCATTGTGTCCCATAATTCCTGTAGGTTTCCTTTACTCTTTTTCATCCTTTTTACTTTTTGCTTCTCTAACTGGGTAATTTCTAACATCTTAAACTCCAGGTTACTGATTCTTTCTTTTGCATGGTTAAGTCTACTTTTGAAACTCTTTATTGAACAGTGTACTGAATCTCTGTTGGGATCCTTCAGTTCAGTTATTTCCTTTTTGAACTCTAGGATTTCTGTTTTTTTTTTTTTTTAATTTATTTTTAGTTTTAAATTTTTTTTATGGTTGCTATTTCTTTGTCAAACTTTTTATTTTGTTCATACCTTCATCATGTTCCTAATTTTGTTTACTTATCTGTCTATGTTTTCTTGTAGTTCACTAAATTTCTGAATTCTTTGTCTGGTAGCTCATGGATTTTCATTTCTTTAGGCTCAGTTGTTGGACTTTTGTTTATTTCTTTGGGTGGTATCACATTTACCTGATTTTTTGTGATCCCTGATTCCTTACATTGGTACTTGCACATTTGAGTAATTGGGCACCTTTTCTAGACTTTACAGGCTGCTTTGGCAGAAATCATTCTTCACTAGTCAGCTTCATTTGGGTTTCTGGATGAGTCTACTGGTAATGTCCTTGGGCAGGTGGGACCTACTATTATGGTCAACTTCTGGGTGAGTCATCATTAGATTCTCTGCTTGGCTGACCTGAACCCCAAGTTCCCTGCTGAACTGGGCCAATTTTGCTTTGCAAACTATTGGCTCTGCCTACCTTTCTTAGGCTTGAGCTCCAGTGGTTCATATAGCTTCCAGGAATTGTCACCAGTCCTTCTGGTCAGATGGGGCCAGAAGATACTCTCCACAGTGGGTAGAACTATGACTCCACTCTTTGCTTGGGCATGGGCAAAGAGGCTCTAGGGCCAGAAAAACTTATTTGAAGATCTAAATCAGACAGGGCAGCACCCCGCTGAGTTCCCTGGTCAGAGTGCGTCCCTGACTTTATTCTACAGATGGGCAAAGCTGCTAGTTGGGATTACCACTTGGGCCCTGCAGATATGAATTCAGTCCACCAAGATCTATATGCTGTTTGCAGCAAGCCCTCCCCTTACTCCATCACAGTTAGATTTTCAGTGGTTGAGTCCTGCAGATCCCCTGCAATCCCTGTGGTGCCAGATCAGAGTAGTGCCACGTGGTGCTACAGTAGCCTGGAGGAGGGACAAGGTGGTCTATGTGTAGCCACTTCTCTTCTCCTTTTAATGCAGTCTGTTTGGCTTCTGTGGTGCAGGAGCGTGCTTTAGCCTTACCTCTGTGTTCTTTCAGTGGTGGCTTGTCCTTAAATAGTTGTTAGTTGTTGTTCTTGTGAAGGGGAGTGAAGTCAAGAATGATCTATTTTGCCATCTTGCTCACACCACCACTCCTCCACATATCTTGGGTGTCATTTCCACTGTAGTCACCTAGAATGGGAAAATAACATTACTTTAGCTACCATCTTTTTGGCCACATTTAGCTACAAGGGAAGACAGGAACTATAGTCCATCTTTGTGTCTAAAAGCATGAGGAAGCCCATGGTAGCAACTAGCTGACTTTGCCAAGTACATACTTAATATCAATTCTTTACTTTAGTTCTTCTTTGATATACATATCTATATATAGATATAGGTGTATATATATATACACACATACACATACATTTACTCATAACTTCATTTATTTATAACATACATTCGTAGCCTATTTACTACTTCAACACTCTAGTTGATCTTGGATACTGTAGAATATCTTTAAAAATTTTACAGTTAGTGATTAAAAATAGCCTTTTTAAAAAATTTTGTCAGTTTCAACTTTAACATAAATTCTCATGCCCATTCAGGCTACAGAGGGGCTACATGTGTCTAAATTACTGTAGTCAATAGAAGTTTGCATTCTACAGAAATAAAAAAAATATATTTTTACCATCTTTTGTGTGCTAAGAACATAAAACTGGGAGCTAGACACCTTCATCTGAGATGGAAGAGCCACAGACATACTTTAATAAACATGAATGTCATCACAAATGTTAGAAACATTGTCTTTAGACAACCTCTCAACTGCATGGTTAGGTCTTCTGTTCCTTCAAAGAGCTCTCTTTGCTTTTACTTCATTTTTGGATTTTTGCCAGAAGATAACAAGTATGAGTTATTGGAGTGGGTCTTGGAGTGATACAACCAAACTGGCAGATAATTTAATAATTCTGCTCAACTTCTTTGTCATATTGATTCATTTATTTACTTATTACCGAGGAATATATACACTGGACTGTTCTATTAAGTGAGGTTATGGAATCATCCCAGGAATGTGTGTGTGTGTGTGTGTGTGTGTGTGTGTGTGTGGTGTGTATCTCTCTGAAGTGGACATTGGATTAGTCTAGATAATACCCTGAAGATTTAAAAATTACTATGATTTTGTGATTTTATTCTAAAATGATTTACATTGCTCATTTAGTGTCTATGAAAATATGTCTGCATTAATAAACCTTAAAATATCACTAATTATGAACCAAAAATAATGTCCAGGTTTCTGGAATTCTTTTGACAACTCTGTTCTGCATTTCTAACTGGCATCTGTCTCTTTTGAAGTTATATACATTTTAAAATTTGTTCCTGGTTTGGTTGTTTAGATTCTTAATTACACATATTCAGTTAAAATTGGTAACTATTATCTCTGATTTTATAAACTTAAAAAATTCACTCCAGAATATTAGAGTTTTGAAAATGCAGTAATTTTCTTTAATTCAAATGTTAATTCATTACAAAATGCTCTTTTATTGAAGTTCAAGAACTGGCACATTTCTCAGAATAAGAAGGCATTTCTCTTTTTTAATTTTACTTTAGTTCCAGTATAGTTAACATATAGTGTTATATTAGTTTCAGGTGTACAATATCGTGATTAAACAATTCCATACATTACGCAGTGCTCATCACAAGTGACTCCTTAATCTCCATCACCTATTTCACCCATCCCCTGACCTGCCTCCCCTCTGGTAGCCATCAGTTGGTCTCAATAGTTAAGAGTCCATTTCATGGCTTGTCTCTCTCTCTTGCTCATTTGTTTTGTTTCTTAAATTCCACATATGAGTGAAATCGTATGGTATTTGTCTTTCTCTTTCTGACTTATTTCACTTAGCATTATACTCTCTAGATCCATCCATGTCATTGTAAATGGCAAGATTTCATTCTTTTTTGTGGCTGAATTTATTCCATCTTCCTTATCCATTCATCTATTGATGGACACTTGGGCTGCTTCTATGTTTGGCTGTTGTGAATAATGCTGCTGTAAGCATAGGGGTGCATGTATCTCTTTGAATTGTTGTTTCTGTATAAGAAGGAATTTCTTGAAGTGTTATAATACAAACAGCATCAGTAAATATTAAATACCTGTAAAAGATTGTTGTTCTGACATTGACCTTACATGGCTTATATTACCCACGATTTTGCTGCTTGAGGACAAATACATTATGTAAATTAAAATATTGAATAAATAAGTATGTTTACTATATTCAGGGTAAATTTGACACTGTTTGAGGAATTAATCTGTGGCCAAGTAGCACAATACATATGTGACATCTACCCTAATTTTTTTTTTCTACCATCATTTTATATTTTATCACTTTTAGGACTAGCTTTCCAGACATGGTTTATTACTTCCTGAGTATTTTCTGTACTATTTAAGTGATGTCACTAATTGGACAGTGGTAAAAGCTTAGAATTGTGAGCTATAATGATCACATTTATGTATATTGTCAATTATAATGAAGAGTTTAGACCAAATTTGTATTTGTAGGCAATTCTTTGATTACCTTTATGCTTTCCTCATTTTTCTTAATGCAATCACTTATTGTGCAAAGCCAATCATAGCTTACCTTTGCATTCTTGACTTCCTCTAAGTAAGGAATATTTTTTATCTGTATTTTCCTCAGTAGTTCTCACTTCATTAAATCTCCAAAGCATGACCTAATTAGTCCTGCCTCCAAATGAAGTTTGAATCCATCAATTTGTATGATATGTGAATGCCACTTCTTATTTTTCCACTACTCTCTGTCTAACAATAGTGTTTTTGTTATCCTGCTTACCAGGAAGCAGAACTACACACTATTTAAGGTAGACAAAAATCCCTATTTTACAAATATCTTATTCCTACAATGTTCTAGGGAAGTAATACCTCTCCTTCTTTTGGCCATTTCACCTATGAGGATTTTGAAGAATGGAAATATATCAAATAACATGTCCAGAGAAGGCATATTTGGTCGGTGGTAGGATATCAAAACTCTAAATTCTCAAGCTGGGTCTATTTTAGTTAAATCTTGTGACGACTTCATTAAAGTTACATCTCACCTTTTCTCTCTCATTATTATTACATTACTGAAAATTATTGTAAATTTTATCTCTCAAAAAACACTCTAAATTTTTATAAATTTCTGAACAAAAGAATTTGAAGACAAAGAGGAAAATGAAAACAATAATCCCAACTTTGTAAATAAAGACTCTAGAAATGAAAATTAGTTCCATTTGTAAAGTATGATGCCCAGAAAAGAATTAGAGGAAGATTTTAAGCTGTATATATTAGCAGAAAAGTTGACACTAAATATCCAACATTTCTGCAATGTTTAGAATAGTTTATAACTATTGGACATTTGAAGCAAAAGCTTTAAATACTCCTTAAAGCTTATGGTATTGAGGAAAACTTAGATTTCAGTTACAAGATTTTTTTTTCCTGAGTTGCTTTTAACTTGTTAAAAATTCAGCCGCAGGTAACAGACATATTTTTGAAATTTAAAGATTTATTCTAACTTTATTTACGAGTTTCAAGTCCTGAGAAGCACATATTTGAAACATATATACTTTGTTGAGTGAGCCCCACTTAATTTTAAAAGAGAGACGTGAAAAAGACCTTACTTTTCCACTAGATTCTATAAAACATCAAGTCTGGATCAGATATGTGAAACTCAATATAGAATTTTAGTAGTTTAAAATACCTAGGGGCACAAAATAGAGGATAAGTGTACTCATTAAATATACATTTAAGGTACCATTTAATGGGATATATTTATAAGGAATTGAGCTTTTTATATTCAATGCAAATTTGTAATACCCAACATCATAATAGAGTTGTAAGTGGGATATTGGCTAAGGAATGGACTTGGAAAGGAATCATTTTCTGATGATTTGATTATCTCAACCTAATGTTATATATGAAACTGAAGAGCACATAGCTCTTACCGAGGCCAGCACAGGGTGCTTTGCATCTTGATTGTGTTATGTTAGTTATTTTGAAAGAAAAATTATCTATCTGTCTATCATCATCATCATCATCTATCAAGTCTAAGAGGTGACAAAATTTTATTGATACAAATCATTTGTCTCAATATTTTTGTCTCAGAAAAAAAGTTAACTAGAAAATATTCTGTTAATTTCAAAGTGGGTAACTATAGCCATCCTCTTCTTTCTTTTCTTATCTTTTTTTTTTCTTAAGCCATCCTCTTCTTGATAATCACTTTAGAAGATATATTGCAACACATTAACTTCTCTGTTTTCTCACGGCAGTGGCTTGTATTATAATTATCTGACAATTCTTCCTTCAAAAGTCCCTTTTGAGATAACTAAGTCTAGTTAACTTAGTCTTTCATTAGTATTAATTTCATTAATTTAGACTTGTTTTACTCTCTGAGTACCATACCTAGAAAAAGAAGACTTTTAAGTTCTGACATTAAAAAACTGTGAATGAAAAGTTATTCTTATAAGCCAGAAAAAAAATTTGACTTAGAAAAAAGTGAACTCTTTTCCAGTTTGAAATTGATGCTCCCTAATTCCCAGGATGAAGTGGATAGCAATTAATAGCTGAATTCTTGAGCATATTTATAAAATTACACATATTTCTAGCACCTAGACATATGCACTAGAAGTTTTGTGAAATGGTACACATTTGCATCATTATTTGTTCGAAATGTTTTGATTTATTAAGAATCAGTCATATCCATATTCAAATATAAATACAAAAATTATTTCAAAGTCATATATAAATAGGACTGGCACATCTACCATCTCCATCTGTAAGGTAAGTGATAATTGTTGCCATGGGCTGTACTTATGACAAGATGCAAGTGCTTTATAATTGTGTCAGTAAAGGTAGTATTCTATAACTTTTTGTCGAATTTTTTCAAGCTCCTGCTTGCATTGTTCAATTTGCTTATCTGCAAAATGGGATACATAAGCTATTTCATATCAATTGCACCCCAAGATGTTACAAGTTGATATTTGGATAATCTATTACTATGTCAATTATTATTGGAGCAATTCATATGAGTTTATGTACACCACTAGGGTTTGTGTTAATAATAGAATCCAATTACATGAAATGATAATTTAGTGATTTGAAGAAACAGATTTTTCTCCAAAGAGCAGTTTTATCTCTCTGGAGATAAAACTTGTTCTAGCATTTCAGAATTTATAAAATCTTTTCTTTTTTAAGATCCACAATAATGAACATAAGGCAGGGGGCAAGCCCTGAGGGCTGGCAAGACACTACAAACCTATCAATGACTCATTAGTTTAAAGAAGTGTTTAATCACTTTTATATATGTTTCTAAATATATATGTCCTTTTCTGTCACTAACTGTAAATTTATTAAGGAAGCGTTTGTCTCTTTTAATAATAGAATAGAAATAACTATAATAAATTTGAGATTAATACAAAATTGGAATGCTAGTAGGCATATATTAAGTGCTGAAGAAAGGATAGCTGCCAAATCATTGGCTTTTTGGTGGTCTCTAATCTTTATGTTACAGAATTCAAAGCTACTTGTGCAGAATATGAGATTTGGGAAGAGAGACAGGACAATTTACCAAGTGTGTTTTTTTTCCTTTATCTTACAAAGTCAAGTAATTTCCCCATCCCTTTAATATTACGATTTTGTGGACATTCTATTGACAGCTCTAGATAAATTAACTTCTAAAATAAAACAATTTTATGACATTTGAATGGGTTTCCTTGTTGCTAAAGCAATGAGCTTCACTGATACAAATCTGAGCGTAACATATGGTCTTAGCCTTAGGCCAGGGTGTTCCATTTGAATTATTCCAGGCTTTTCCTTATAGTGCTGTGCTTCAGACATGAATCCAATTACCAACTGCAGTCAGGCAATTGAAAGGCTGCAGGAGAAATACTCTAATAGATGGGGAGGTGGGTAAAGGACTATGATTTGTGTGGTAATCAGCAAGAGAAGGTCAATTGTAATAGAATAGACTGGTTTCCAAGACAGAGCTGATGTAGGACGCCTTCCACTCCATTGAGGGATGCTATCAATAGATTTGTTGTTTTCATTACCAAGAATGTCACTTACTGACAAGATAAATAAAGAAAGTGTGAAGAGGCTTGTTGATGGATCAGGTGATTAAAACCTAGGTCATGGTGAGCAATTAGCAAACTGATGACCTGTTTGAAGACTGGGATTAGGAGGTTAAAAGAAAGTGTTATGCAAATGTTTACCTGAGAAGAATAGATTTGCGTTCTTTAAGATTTATGTTCAAACTCTAGGATTCGTAAGAGGAAAGCTGAATAAATATGCTTCTCCCCAAGATGCACCATTTCTCTCTAGTCTGTAAATTATTGAGTTTCTTCTTCACAGAGAAAAAAGAAATGCAAAAGAATGCCTACTGATCATACCACACATATTATTTTTAAACAATCTATTTCCTGAAACTTGTAGGACCCTGGAAGCTTTAGCAACAAAAGAATACATTAGGTTCATGAGGTCTCTATTTTTCTTTAAGAGTCTTGTGACGAGTCAGTCACATAGCCAGATGATTCTTCTTATGAATTATAGTAAAAGCAAAACAAATGGCACTGTGAATCTAATAATCCAAAAGGCTTTTACCAGAAATATCAAATATATTTTTATAAAGATAAATCCTAGGCCCAAGGAATGACTTACTTCAGGCTAATCTTATCCAAGTTCTTGTCTCCACTCTTGATGATAATCCATCAGGCTACAAGAGAGCACTCCCTTATTTTAAGCTTATTCCAAGGCTCTACTCCCTCTACCCACTCAGATGAAAATATCCAACAGGGCATTTTGCTTCAGGTGTCAGGCTACCAGCAGATTTATTTACCTTCAACTACGACCTATGTATAAATTGCTATGGAAAGAAGTAGAGAGAAATTGAAGCCTTATAATTTAAATATAAAGCACTGCAACTTTAAAAAGCTTACTTTATTAAAACTAAAACAAGAAAAAAAATGCTCTCCCTCATTTTCTTCTGCAGCATACCTTTGTGGCCTTTTGACTTTAAAGGAAAGTTCAAATCCTAATGGTAGGAGATACTTTCAAAACAGCAATAACTTCATTGAGTGAGGCTCTCTCTGACTGCAGGCACTCACTGATACCTACTAATCAGCTAAAACTCAAAGTGAATGGCTGAAGATGGAAAAGCAATTTGGGATTCAGTCAGGATTAAGGATCTTATATTGAGAAGACTGATTGTTAATAGGACCAAATACGCCTGTGCAAGCTCTCTAAAATTTCTGTTAAATATCAAAAGCTATTTAACTAATAAAAAAAAAAAACAAAAAACCGGCTCTGTGTTAATAGAGCCATCCGTGGCTTTTTGGCACATCCTAATCGAAGGATGTCTTTGGTGGTAGCCCTTACAGTGTGGAGCAGCCATCTGCTCACCATATCTGATTGCTGTTTATTCTGTGAGAGCTCTCCTGCTTCCAGCACTTAGGAGCGATTAGCTGATGCCCAAGGATCTTGATGCTGCACTTCACTGGGCAATTAGAAGAGGCTAGAGTCCACGAGCGCGTCAAGAGGCAAAGATATGCTTTGTTAGCAGCTACATTTGAGTCAAGCTTTAGAGCCCAAGACAGCATCACATAAATACATCTCTAGGAAAAAGAAAAAGGTTTTTAAGGCTGATGTCAGAGGAAGATACAATCTTTTCTAGCACAACCTTTTCCTACTGCCTTCTCTAAAAGTTTAGGGAATCAGTTTCCACATTTTTCTGAGGCCAGACTTTTCATGGTTGGAAAAAGAAATGTTTTTAATTGCCTTTGTCACATGCCTCCCTAAGCAATTTATTTTCCCAGCAGTTACAACTGTCTTTTATTGGTTATTTGGTGAGCATAGCCCCTGGCTCCAGTGCAGATTTTAATTTTTAAATATCGGGCTGCTGACGATGCTTCTTCTGTTGGTGTGAAGGGGCACTGTCTAGAATTCTTTTACTTCCTCAAGCAATTTTATTTCCTGTTATAAATTTAAGAATATGTTCTTATTAAACACTTTGAATTGATTATTTGGTAGACTTTTATGTTCAAAGAGTTTGTTTTTTCTTAACAAATGAGTTAAAGAGACAAGGTTTGTGTATAAACTATCTTTTCTTTCTTTTTCTGACCTAGTTTTTCTTCAAGATGCACATAGGTTTTGTTAACTATGGTAAGGTAAAGTTAGTGAAAATGTTTTTTCTACAACAAAAGTCCACATATTTTCAATGAAATCCTGTTTTTGTCCATTATTTCTTCTTACATCAAACTTTTTATATAGGTGTGTTCAGCTAGACAAAGCTTTCTCTATATAAATCTTAAGTAAGTAATGAACCATGTTTATGATAGCTTTATAAGTACCTGTTTGCCATGAGAAATTATAAAATATTAATTAAACAAATCAATTCCCTATTTAAGTAATAAGAGGTCAGCAAACTCAACTACAAACATGACCAAGAATTGGTCATGACCCAAAAGTGGGCACTCCACAAAGGATGATCTGTGTGCTGCTGAATGCTGACATCAATGCGTCATAACGACTGCACCCATTTATGACAGCAAAAGGAAATCAGAATTTGTAAGTGAACTCTGAGAAAGTCAAATCACCAATCAATAACACCATGCATCTCAAGTCCATTGAGTCAGCGTCATACAAGAATCTTCAGGTTTCACCCATTGCAGATGAGGTTTTCACAGTGATAGTGTACAGTTGAAAAGTCCTAAAAAAGACTGATTAGTTGTGAAGGAAAAGTCTTGCACAGGGGAATAACAGATACACAAAACTATCTTGGTGTAAGTTGTATAATAAATCTTATTTTAAATAATTCTTCAGCACTATGATGATATTTTTCCTCTTAACTGTATATTTGCACAATTCAATTCCTCCTCCAAAAATTGAAATTTAGATTCTTTTACCTAATTTCTAATTCTGGCACATTTTGTATTGCTTAAAGCCAAGAGGCTTAATATTAATCATCAACTGAAATTAATCAAAACCCAGGAAAAAATGCCAATTACTTGGGCAATAACCAAAGAAGTTTTTTTTCATCTATTGTCCTAGCAGTAGAGCTTGGAGGGGAGACTACAAAGCTACTAACTTTTATAATGAAGACTCTTCAAAAAAGGCAGAATAAACCTGAGTATTGATTACACACTGCAAGGAAAGGACTAACTGGATTAAAATTCTGTAAGAGAGGGTTTAAATTTGAAAAAAGAAGTTGTCATTATGATGTTTGCTCAGGGAAGTAAGAAGTCAGAGGCCAAACTTTCCAGGATATGAATGCAGATCTTCAAATAACAACATTTGAGAAAGGAGATGAAAAAGTTCTAAATGCCAGCACGTATCAGGTATAGCAACACCTCCTTGGAAGATTCTGAGTCAAGAAAAAAACATTAATGCCAAAATAGTTAGCTCCCCAAATTACTGACCATTATATAGACGTTGAAACGATTTATATGAGCTCAACCTAGCTCCATTTTTAAGTCATAAAGTCAAGTGTTCTCTAAACACCTGATAATTTGCTCAGCATGGGGGAAACAAGACTGTATAAAGCCTGATTCTGATTGCTAGGATTTTCAGTCTAGCTATAAGGGCACAAAGGAAACTGAAAATAAAAGGTGACCTGTACTAATCCAAGAGAAAGCTGTAGAAAGAAATGTAGAGTCAGATTGTAGCAGTCACTTCAGAAAATATAATTTGTGATTAAAAAAAAATATTTTTGAAAGCTAGAACTTCCAAATGCTTGGCTTCCTTTCATGTGCTATTTGTTATCTTTATTTTTGCATAGAATATTTTCCTCCAAGGTTAAGATTAAAAATTAGCCACACATGATGCGTATGTATATATATGACAGTCAAATGTAAATTAATCAATAATCAAGTAGAAAGCAGCTTCTACTTTTGATTCTCTGGATGGTAATGGCTCATTTCTAACTTTCATTCTGGACATGATTGATCCTTTTCTCCATCAGAGGTCATCTGTGCTGCTGAAACAGAGCGTGAATTTATTTATTCAGTTGTTGCATATTAGTTCCTCAGGAGTTAAAAGATCTGAACAAATACAGAGTCTTGCACTACATTACATTATCCTTTATTAGTGGGAAATTCAAGTCTGGAGATCAGTATTAAGCCATTCCCTAAAATCTGCTTGTTCTATGAGAGGGACCCCAAACTGACCTCTGATCAAGTTGTATTAGAAGGACTTTACCCTTGTTACTAATTAAATAAATAGCTTCATTTGCGCTATTTTTCTTTATAGTCAAGTTATGACATCAGCCCTCTCAAGGAACTTAAAGACAAACAGAGTCAAGTTCCTTTTTAAGCAAGAAGAATATATTTTGCATACTAAGGTCCTGACATTTGGTATCTAGTGTGCAGTGGCTTATTGCAATTAATATACCAGTATATCACATGTCAAAGGGCTCTTCACTGAAGCTTGAGGAGGGCAAAAAGAAAGGTTTATTAAACTCAAAATTTTCAGATGTTGTTACCTGCTCTTCCTAAGGCAATTTACCTAAGATCCCCAAGGGGAGCAAGAATGGTGGCTCAAAACATCATGTTGTTTGGGTCCTGAAGTGTCTGAATATATATCGGCAAATATGTAGAAGGATTTGGTATGTTCATCCACCTTGGAGGCAATGTTTGGGTAATCCTTTTTTGCTCATCTCATATAATACATCTGCTGCTTCTGCCCTATTCTTTTTGTATGTACATTAATAAGTGGCATCCTATGCAAATATATTCCCTCATTGCGTGCAAAAGGATGATTACCATAATGATTCTGAAAGTGTTCATTTCAGAAAGGAAATTCTATTTCTCAAGGGCACAGTTTTGCCCCTACATATATGTTTTTGAATTTCCAATATAAATATATTCATCTCTTCCCCCCTGAAATTATTAATGACACTTTTGCAAAGATAAGCTATATTTGCCTCTTCATAAGAAGTCTCAATAATTTCCTTTGTTACATCACAGCTGCAGAGTAACCATAGCAACTGACTTAAGTCACAGAAATAGTTATTACTATGTGCCTTCTATGTCTAGAATGTACAAATGGTAAAAATGCTATTAAAGTACATTAAGGCAAAGAAGTTGTCTCTGTTTTACAAGTATGTTCGTTTTTGATGATGCTGATGCCTTTGCAACCATTTTGCTGGGGTAAATCATTATTAAAATTAAAGTTAAACTTGTCTAATATATATACTGTATCATTCAAAATCAATGAAGATTATATCAGACTCACAGATAAGGTGATCAGTGGTCAGATTTTGTGGTCACAGTCTTTACTATTGAAGGATTGGGTGATTTGGGTCATCTGCTATGGAAGAGCAGTAGATATTTGGGTCTCCAGATCCATTCTCCCTCAGCAGTGTTAGAATATCATACTCTGATTATCTTAAACCAAAATTTGTCAAGATCCCCTTCCCTAGTTTCTCTCCTACAGTTACAGGTGATGGTCTGCTTTCTTTTCTTTTTTTTCTTTTCTTTTCTTTTCTTTTTCTCTTCTTTTCTTTTTCTCCTTTTCTTTTTTTTCTTAAATAAAAAATATTTTGGAGTAATTTCAAATTTACAGACAGCTTACAAAGTTAAAAGAGACAATTTTTATATCTCTTTCCCAGTTTCAGTTTCCCTTTAATGTTTTCACCTTAAATTATAATATTACAAATATTGTCAAAGTTGGGAAAACTTTGGTATGTTACTATTGACTAAAGTCTGAATTTTATTTGGAGTTCACTAGTTATTCTACTTTTTATGTTCCGGGATCTATTTCAGGATATTTTTCATGTCTCTTTTTATCTCTTTGAGCCTGTGACAATTTATGTCTTTTCTTGATTTTTAATCTTAAGGTTGATTGCAGAGAACGTTCCTCAGTTTGGCCGTGGCTAAAGCTTTCTCATGATGGGGTGATGCATTTGGGGATGAATATCACAGAAGCAGTGTTCTTTTTACCACATCATGTCAGGTGGCTCATGATATCAATATGACTGAGCACTGTCGATGTTAACCTGATTATTGAGTGAAGGTAATGCTTGCCAGGTTTCTCTTCTGTAAAGTTACTATTTTGCTCTTTCCATAATTTGTTCTTTGGAAGCAAATGACAAAGCCTCGCCTATACCCAAAGGAGTGGAGTTTAAGCTCCACCTCTAGAAGGAAAAATACATTAATAGATCTCTTTATTATTTGGAATTCCTTTCTTTCCCATTTTTTTATTTATTCAATCATTTATACATATTAGCATGGATTCATGCATATTTGTAATCCAATACCACACTCTTTATTTTGTTGCTCAAATTGTTCCCAGTTTGGCCACTGGGGGCTCTTTCAGGTTAACTCTATAGAGTGTCTTTGAGATGACCTTATCCTTTTGATTTTTGAGCACTTCCTTTGTGTTTTAGCACTGCCAAATGCCCCAGGCTCACTTTGTATTTGCCCTGACTCCGCTCTAGAATTAGGCTATTTCTCCAAGGAGCCTTGGTAACTTATACTGGAAAATGGTATTTCAAAATCCAGATTTGGAAGCTAGGTAGATATTGATTTATTTTTGGAGTTAAATCCATTTCTCTTTTAATGAACATTATTAGCATTAACCTACTTGCTATGGTGAAAGGAAAACTACCTAATCTAAGTTTTTCTCTTTCAATTTGCCTCAATTCACAATGAGTAACTGGAAACAGAGGCGTATTGCCTTGAAATTACTGAAAATTCGTATTTTGTCTCTCATAGAAAAATCATACGTTTATAATCATAAAACATTAGTGGGAAGTGATATTTTAACAGTTTGGGTGCTTCCAACTTCAAGTAACAGATTTACTGAATAAAATTATAGTGTTATTATCTTGTACTATGAGTAGTAGAGGACTGGTTAAATTTGGCAGCTGGGTGATATGAAGGTTCTGGTTGGCTTCATTGTAAATCTATTGGCTGCCCTTCATGGTTGCAAAATGTCTGATGCAGACCCAAACCACATATCCTCAAATAACTATCTGTAAAAGCATGAAGAAAGATATATTTCTCCCTGGGCATTTTTTGCCTTTTATCAGGAAAGAGAATCTTTTCCAGAAGTCACCAAGAAACTTCTCTTTATGCCTCACGAGGCAGAATCGTGTTCTCTAACCCAAAACCCAAAAAACCATCATTGGTAAAGGGGGATGGGATCAACACTACTCATTTAAAAACCCATCATGATTTATTTCCTGGAGTTTGGGGAGGGAGTAAACTTCCTTAGACCATTGCTGCCCAACTCACATCAGAAAAAAATGTAAGCAAGAACCAAATGACAGATGGTTGCTGGGCATTATGTCATAACATTAAAAAACCTACATTTACACAAAGTAAATGTCAAATATTCTTACTGTGGAAAAAATTTTGAAGTATTTTTTGTATTCTAAGAATATTTCTTATTATCCCTGAGTAATGGAAAGATAAAGCAAAATTATGATCTTGCTGTCCATTAATCCATTTGTCAAGGTGGTGGGATGGCTGTGTAAATCATTGGTGGAGATGCAGCTGCACTATTTGGGACTCAGACTGAGGATAAGTTAGGAAATGTAAATAAATCAAAGGAAGGATATTAAAGTGGTGTTTTATCAATATAGACCTTCAGATAAATAATAAAATGAGTGACATCTGCTAATCTTCTCTTGAGTTCGTTGTGTGTGTGTGTTGGAATTTTTAGTTTACAGTGTTCTGAAAAATTCCCCAACATTGGAGGGCATGCTGACTATGTTTATCTGGGCACTTCAGTGCTTTGTTCTGGTGTTTCATTCTGCCCTTTAGAAAAGTGCATGAATCATAGACTTTCTTGGAAAACCTGTTGTCTTTAAAAAATACATTAAAATGTACATTAAGACTCAAGGACGGGAAAAGCTCTGTCAGTACAATTAATATTAAGCTGATTAGTGAGGAATAATTGGCCATTCCAGTCAAATTCAGTAGGAAAAGATACTCATGATTCCATATACATTTATTATTATAATTGTCAATTTAGTAATATCTTAGGAATGAGGTATAAAACTTAAGAGAAATTGATTCACTCTTACATTACACCTGCAGTGACTGAAGGAAATGCCCTTATTTGTAATGTCTGGGTTATACCTATAAAATTTGCCTTTGTGATGAAAGTGTCTTCTTTGTATATTTTTTAATGCCACCCAGAACAAAATTCACCATAAGAGCAGAAAATATAGTATTAAATAGTTATGGTTCATAAGCCTAAATCTACCACTAACTAGTTAAGACCTTGGCTAACTTAACTGCTCTTGCCTCGGGTTCCCCATCAGAAAAGTGTGAATAATAATAATATTAATAACAACAGCAGTAACAGCCATCTATTTTTGGTTTGTAATCCTCATAACTTGATTCAACATAAGTTAGAATCAGCTTCTGGGACAGCGTAATAGTTACAGTAGTGGTTGTTATCACGATCAAAATGATTTATTTGAGAATTTAAAAACAAAGTCTTTCTTTTTAAAATTGTCATTGCAACAAAATACATAGGAAATACCAAAGCATAAGCGAAGAAATATGAAAGGTAAGAATTCTTTTGTGTGAAAGTGAGGTGAAAGACTTGTTTCTATTTTGTAGTAAATGATTCCATTAACATGTGAGGAAACCTCTTTTGAGCTTTGGGTTGGGAGGAGGAGGGTGTTCTTTAGCACAGATGACTGAAAGTACACGGGGGAGATTGTGGAGGAACCAGTGATGGCAGTAGTGGAGGGGCCGTGGCCATGGCAGCAGTGAGGTTGGTCAGATCAAGCTTGGAATCCTGGAAATGCTGCCGGGGCAGAGTATGTGGCCAAACTTCTTGACCACCCTTGGGCAGTGACTTGAATCTTTCTCTCTCAAATGACTCAAAACCCAAGAGCAATACTCTCAAATGTGGGGTGCTTGGGGCCAAGGTGGTAGTAAGCTTAATTTCTGAGCCTCTAGTGTTTTGAGCTCTACTGTCATTAATACAATTTTTGAATGATAAAAGTAAATATTTGAGGTTTTTCTTTAAAGAAGTTCACCTTCTGAAATAAAATTCTTATTTGGAAGAAATACTAGAGAGAGAGCTAAGTAACTCTCTCTTGCCCTCAGAAGACTATTCCTTGATATCCCTAAGAGGAAAAATAATTTTTCATTGCCTATGAAATGAAAATGTAAAGTAGCCAGCTATAGAGATTTTCCTATTAAAAATATGATATTCTATTCATTAAACATATTTAAATACATGTAGGCACATATGTATATATGTACATGCATATATACACACACATGTTCAAAAAGACATGCACTAGAGTCTAGTCCCAGACTCAAAACAATACAAATACTCATCAACAGGTAAAAAAAAAAAAAAAAAAAATTGTAGTATATTCATATAATTAAATAAATTAAAAAAAAGAATACTGCTACACCCAATAGCATGGCAAAATTTCATAAATATTTTGTTGCATAAAAGAAACCAGGGGCACCTGGGTGGCTCAGTCAGTTAAGTGTCTGCCTTCGGCTCAGGTCATGATCCCAGGGTCCTGGGATAGAGCCCCACATCAGGCTCCCTGCTCAACGGGGAGCCTGCTTCTCCCTCTCCCTCTGCTGCTCCCCCTGCTTGTGCGCTCTCTCTCTCTGTCAAATAAATAAATAAAATCTTAAATAAATAAATAAATAAATAATAAATAAAAACGAACACAAAGGAGTCCAGAGTAAATGATTCTGTCTATATGAATCTCATGAAAAGAAAGGAAGACTAATCTTTGGAGACACAAAAATAAAGGTTTCCTCAGTGGCAAAAGACAGTGAGTGTAGACTAGGAAGGAACACCAGGGAACCCCGAAGATGAAAGAGCTATTCTTTATCTTAATCTGCATAGCAGTCACATAGGTGCATACATAAAACATCATCAGGTTGTATATGTAAAATTAATGCCATTTATGCACTTTACTACATGGTGTGTGTGTGTGGGTGTGTGTGTGATTTTGAAGAATTTTTCTAAATAGTTTTCAAGTACAGTGAGACAGGAGAATAGTAGGGTACCAAGAACCACTAAACAGACCTTAGGAAGAGAATAGAGTTGTAGATAAAATACAGGATTCTTAGTTAACTTTGAAGTTCCGGTAAGAAAAAAATTAGTGTAAGCACCCCACCCCCTACATTTGTTGCTTATCTGAAATTCAAATTTAACTGGGCCTCCTTATTTGCTAAGTCTGGTAACCTTGACCTGAGATGAAGCCTCGGGTCAAGAAACACTGCTGCACTGGATGTGTATCACTGTGACTTCCACTGCCATTGCCAGATAAATCCTGATGGATGGTGATTTCTTGTGAGACAAATAAAAGTTCTCTTGCTAATCTTAAGCAGGAAGAAGACTTTCCTTTTGTGGAGGTTAATTCATTAATTCTAGACTTTTCATCTTGTAGAACTGGGAAGAAGCAAAACCTCAAGATAGAGGAAAGCTTTCCTTACGATTAAGAATTGAAATACACCACCATCCATTCAAGCAGGCACCGTGGGTGTTAGGGCCATCTCTGAGCCCTGTGGGAAAAATGGGCACCACCAACAGATGGCCACACTTTTTTCAAGATTGATCTTGCTTCCTGGCATCAGGCTCCTACTTCAGGTTTGCCAAGAACGGTCAGCATGCCGTGTGTTAATTGCTGGAAGGGGCTGCCCAATGACTTTATAGCCCAGCTCACAGTGGGCTCTTGATTAAGGAGAGTATGCAGCTCCCAGCTCCAGCAGGACTGTCTTCCATAGAGTCACGAGGCAGTATACCTTTAATATTACTTGCACAGTAGGTAGGAAACAAGGGTTATTTTTGGCTCCATGCCTGTGACTATAAAGCTGGCATTGAGTGGCTTTTAAGTGGCCCCTTCTCCATCAAGCAGAGCAAATTAAAGGGGGCAGCGGATAGCTAATGGTATGTGAGCATGAGCAAAGTCCAGTCAGGTCTGTCAGTTTCGGGTGCTAGCAAGGTGAAGAAGGTACGAACACTACTGGACAACAATGCGGTATCATCTATTTCTCAGTCGGAGCAATTTGAGTTCAGGTGTTGACAGATGGCGGTCTCCCAGGATAGTACTAGGCATTTTCATAAATGGAGATTAACAGGTTGTTTCCAGATATTCACGTCTGTAGCATTTTATGAATGAGAATTTGTAAAAATGTCAAAGAAAATTATTCAACATATCTTCATAAAGAGATAGATGGATGACAAGCCGACCATTGACCCAAAGAATGTCTCTTCTGCAGCTATTTCTTACAACAGCTGCTAAAAATAATAGTAGAAAGTCTATAATAAAAAGCCCAGGTTAAGATACACAGCGACAAATTAAAGAGAAGTATTGTGCCTTGACAATACTTATTTAACCTAAAGAAAAATAAGTGTATCTTTACAGAAAAAGTCAGACATGTATTACACAGTTAAAATGATTTTTAATTCAAACACAGAAGCCTGGAATGAAAATTTAGGAGGGACCAGGCCCCTCAGGATGTTCATATTTTTAAAGAAATTTGTTAACTTTTATCTGAATATAAAATTTGTGTATATTTACAATAGAACATTTGGAAAGATGAGCAAAATACACTGGAAATATCGTTTCAAACCAAATCATTCACATGTGACTTTGTGAATTCCCTTCAGATTTAATTTTTTTAACATCAATCTGTGTATACTGAATTTACGTGATTCCATAACTTTATAAATAAAATAATTCAAAATATTCACAGCACTGTATTGGAATTTAATATTGTATCTAAAGGTGTAATGAAAGTCCCTTTTCATTTTTCTGATCTTTGGTAGCAAAGGAGAAGAGGGATCCAACAACCTAAGGGCAATATTCCATGCACATGAACAACATTATTTATGTCTATCTTAGCTTTGTATTCTTTGAGGTGAATACTATCAATTCTTAGAGACCGAAAAATAACAAGCACTCGGTAATTAATTATCAAACTGATTTATCATCCAACAAGACCTTGTTCTACTCATCCAGCAAGACCTGGTGTTTGCCACTCTGTCAACTATCAACTATCAACCATCTATTCGAAAAAGAACCAAAGTGATTTCCTTAAATATTCTTTCTTCTTCACTCACCACATTCAATTTTCACCAAATACAGGTATTCCTTTCCTCCAAATAGTTCTTGAATATAGCACTATCTTAGTACTGGCTATGGAAACCCTTACCTGGAATTGCTGTACAGTAAACAAATGCTTTTCCTGCCTCCAGTGTCCAATCCCTCAGGCTTCCCCGACCTCCCCACCCCCAGTGCAACACACACACACACACACACACACAACTAACAGAGTTTTCTTTTTAATATACAGACCTTAAAGTGTAAGTCTCTTCTTAAAACTCGTCTATAGCTCTCTGTGCTGTCAATAACATAATGTCCAGATTTCTCAACAAGATGGATCTGGCCCCGCCTTACTTCCTGCCTATTCCCCAACTCACTTAGAGCTGCTGTAGCTGCATGTCTCTGTATTCCTCTGCTGTTTCTTCTGTCTGTCATGGTCCTTCACTGAATCCACTGATTTCCACTCATGTTTCAGAACCCAACTCAGCTGTTACTTTGGTGACAAACCTCCTTAATTTTAGAAGTTCTAATTAACCGTCTTACCCATAACGATAACCCTCATCAAGGTATAAACTTCATAGATATTTTGAGATCTAATAGTGACGGAAAATCACAAAATATTGGCAATTGTTTTTAAGAACCTTTTTTAACACAAGAAAAAGAAACATAGTTTACGTAGAATGGGTAGTTGAAAGTATAACAGAGTACGACTGTTTTAGGATTTGACAAATTACTTTTAGCTAGTTGTCATTTCTGGCTATAAGGTATACTGTGTACCTGGACTAATGTCATCACTAAAAGCAACTAAACATGTTAGATCAAATATTTTGAAAAAGTCATCTTTTGGGCATCCATAAGTACTTTGGCTATCTAAGTGGAAAAAAATGAAATTAAATTTATAGCTCATACTATATACAGAAATCTACTAATCTAAGTAGAATATAGATCTAAATGTGAAAAGCACAACTTTAAAACTTTTACAAGAACATATTGAAGGATATTTTTGTACTTGGGGTAGGAAAAGATTTCTTAAATCCAAAAAACATGGATGAAAAACAGAGGAAAAGATTTCTTAAATCCAAAAAACATGGATTTAACATAAGATAAATTTGAACACACTAAAATTACAACTTTCTAGCTCTAAGAAGATATGTTTAAATGGAGAAATGACATGCAAAGCCTGGGAGGAGGTATCATTAGTCATATAACTCAAAATTTAGTATCTAGTACAGAAAATTACTGAACATATTGGTAAGAAAAAGGTAATTAACCCAAAACCACAACTGACAAAAAATATATGAACTGGGAATTTAAAGAAGAAACATATCAATGGCTGATAAACCCACACATGCACACAAACACACACAAACATGCACATGTTCACATGCTTACAGAGAATTTTAATCACAGAAAGGCTGGAAAATGTTAAAAAGTCTTATAAAATCACATTAGCTGTGGTGTGGAAAAATGAGAACTCTATTTGTTGAAGAGTGGTGGGGGAAAAAAGTTAACTAAAATAACTATATTGGAGAGAATTTAACAGGTAATATCTTAAATGACATTTTCATAATCATAGACTCAGAAATTTAAATCTCTATAATAGACCCCAGAGAAACTCTTATACATGTGCATAGGGAGATATGTCCCTGGATGATAGTAGAAACAATATTTTATTTACTCTATTATATAAACTATTTAGCAGTAAAAGTTAATGAACTAGAGCTATTTGTGTTAATATCCTCCAAGTATAATACTGGATGAAAAATAAGTCGCAGAAGAAAATATCCAATATGATATCACTCATTTAAAATTTAAAGTAGGTTAAACTATACCATATATCATATTACTGTAATAACATAAAATATATATGATCTGGAATATGGATAAATTTGATCTGAAATCATGCTTGAGAATGGACCAAAAATAAATTTTCAGGATTGTAATTTCAACTGAGAGTAGGTAAGGTAACCATTAATGGAGAACTACACAATTTTTGTAATGCTTTTTGTTAAGCTAGTTTACAAGTGCATGAATGTTTGCTTTATTATTCTTGTATCACTTTTTTGTATGTCTGAAATATTTTAGCATAAAATTCAAAACGTGTATTTTGTTGAGACAATAGTTGGTGAAGAAGTTGTGGTCCACTAATTACTAACAATAAAACATAGTTTGCGAGAAATTTCTCTCCATTTTTGTTTACTTTTCTAATGTTTCTATTTTTGTATTTTTGTGAATTAATTCAAATATGCTCAACATATTTCCTTTTTATTCACTTTTCTAAGGAACGCTTTGCTGATATGCTCTCTGCAAAGCAATTTGCTGAAAGAATCAATTTAATTTATTTCCATTTATGTTTCTTCAGTGATGACTTAGCCCCACTTGAAGGACTTAAAAAGATCCAAGGAGAATGTCAGTCATAGACTGATTAGCATGAACTTCTTCAAGTGATGCATAATCTTTGACAACCACGGTAGGAACTTATTCTTCCAAGAGTATCCAGAGGACAGGCACCTATAGATGTCGTCTGTCACCTCTAATTTATTAACTGACTTATAACCTGCTTTCATAAGCATTTGTTATGTTCCTTAAACTTGACCTTCCCTTTTACAGCTTGATATTGTTATAACAATAAAATGCCCTTCCTTACTTTTTGCTCCAAGTAAAGGAATCAATAAAAGCTTTTCTCTGTGTGTGTTGAACAGAAAACGGAAGTGCTGAAAGCAGAGGCACTTCAAAGAACATAGGTCACAAAGGGCCCATTGGTGTAAATGTTTTCAATATTATTGCTCATGTCCATTAATTACTCCCTGATTTTTGAAAGTCACATGATCTTTTAGTAAAATAAATGGCATTTTTATAGGGTTTAGATCTGCCTGGTTTATCTTGAAAATATGACTCCAGCACCATAGCATAGAATACCATTGTAATTGGATATTCAGTAAAATTATAGAAATGTTTTAGGGCATTCAGCAAACCTTTTCATAAAGGGCTAAAGTATAAATATTTGGAGGGGGGCAGGAAACACAATAGAGAATAGAATATTGGTACTTGTAAACTCTTTTATAAGGTAACTATTTATAAATATAAAAAGCATTCTTAGCTATAACATAGGTGATGAGCCACATTTGGTATATTCATGAACACATATGGTTTCTGGTGACACCTCATTTTTTAGTAAGACTAACTGCTTACCGTATAGGCTCAGGAAGACCAACTGTGTAGCAGTGTGCAGAGGGAACATACATCTCTTGCCTTTTTCTCCAGTCCATCCTGGCTGAAAAATTTATAATATATAATGAGACTCAGAGTGTTATTTCTATTTCATAGAAAATAACCAAAATTTTTGTTTACTGATTTCAAGTTAAAAATTAAAGTAGATTTCATAAGAATACATTTCCTTTGGTACACTTACAAATCTGAAGGTTTCCAAATGAGTTTCTAGAAAATGATATAATAGATATTGTTTTAGCTAAATATATGATTTCTCTATTCCTACAAAACATGCCTTTTAGTCATTTGCTATTCTTTAGTCAATTGGAGCAGTATTTAAGAGGCCCAGGCTATTAAATGTGAAAAGAAGTTGCATATTTCTCTCATTTATATTTATATATTTTATGTTATAATATATAAGTATAAATTTATATATACGATCGTAATGATCAGTATAGGGAAAATGCTCAAGGTCATTAACAAAAGAGAAAATACAAATTGAAACAACAATGAGATATCATTTTCTGCCCAGTGTATTGACAAAAGTTGAAATGATTAGTAGCATTTTAGGTTGGCAGATATGTGAAGAAATGAGCGCTACTTAATTTTTGGATCTATAAATTACTAAATTATTCTCTTACTTTTTATTTTAAAAAATAGCTGTGCTCATTTTAACACACAGGATTCCTTTGACAGTGAGTAAGAAAAATTAATTCAAATTCAAATTGGGTGAACTCCTAAAGGAAATTTATTGGTGCATCAGATGAAAAGTCAAGGGTTTCAGCTTGAGCTTGATCCAGGAATCAACAATGCCAAAAGTGGTCTCTCTCTCTCTCCCTCTTTCTCACTTCTATCTCTGTCTTCTATGATGATTCAATTTCCAGAAGGTGTAGCATCTCTGGAACTCATATGCGGGAAGCTTCATAATACAGAAGAAAGAGTGCCAGTATCTGGTCCCAGAAGTCTCAGTAAAAGTCTCATAAGATCTCATTATTTTGATGTTCCCATGGCCATATTTTAACTACCTTCTGTGACGAGGATGACAATAACATCTGATCAGAGATTTCTGAATATATGGTATATTTGAATCCGAGTAGATACAACTTGACTAGAATTATACAAACTCTGTAACAAATGGTTCCTCAGAAAGAAACTAAGATATGGTTATCAAGAGGATGCATGATAATTTTCTGAAGAAACTGTATCTCCATACACTTCTTTTGTATATACAACTAACATTCAGACTATTTGCCAGTGCTTAAATATCAATGGTTAAAGATAGAAGAACAAAGACGTTTATTGCAATTGTGTTTCAAATACAAGGACAAAGAAACAAATAAAAAAAGAAAAAGAAAAAACCCTAGACCATTCAGAAAAATCTGGTTGACTAAATTTTGGTACATAAATACTAGGGAATATGATACAACTATTTGATAAAAGGTGGAAGTCTTCCCAAGAAATATTGTTAAGTGAGAAATGTAAATAGAGATCACATGAAGAATTTGATCTATTTTTCCCAACAAAAATAAAAATATAGAAAGCCTTTATGTATTAATCTTTATATTAAACAAAAGAAAAACTCTTGATTGATGCATATCATGGGGAAGATATGAGAAAAAATATATTATAAATCCATCTTTTTATTTATTTGGGATTTATTTGATAGCAAGTGACAGACAACATATTTCAAGCTGGCTAAATCTCAGAAAGAAACTTATGAATCTCAAATGTAGAGGGTTTTAGGTACAGCCTGATCCAGATAAAAATGTCAGTAGGAGTGTGTGTGTGTGTGTGTGTGTGTGTGATCTCTTGTTATTTGTGATTACTTCTGCCTTCATGTGGCTGCATATTTGAATATATCTGTATCTATATACAGATATATATTGCTTTCTATATATGGTACTATTTAGGTCTCAACAGATTGAACAGTGCCCACTCACTGGTGAGGGTGATCTTTGCTCAGTCTACTGATTCAAATTCTAATCGCTTCTGGAAACACCCTCAGAGGTGTATAATGTTTTACCAGCATCCCTTAGCCCAGTCAGGATGACACATAAAATTAACCACCACACTCCTTTTCTTTGATGTACCATTATCTATACTGACTGCATCTTAAACCAGATGTAGCAACTCCAGTATTTACATCATAGACATTTTGCATCTCGTAAATAAAATGGCTGGAGTCTATTATTTTTATTTCGATTTTCCTGTATATTAAAAATGACTACATTGAGCAAATATTATTTTAGATAATCTGCATAGTTTTTAAAAATATTAAATTAAAATATATCAAAACAAACTAATGAGCTAGGCAAGAATAGATACTAAGCTCAGTGTCTAAACAAACAGAGGTAAGGCAGAGTCTTAATATTAAGTCCAAGTAGAAGTAAGTGGAGAAAATTTGAATAATTGGCATTTGGAAGTTCTGGTCACCAACAGTAGAATTTCATCCATGGGGCATTTATGTTCCATGGCAGAAAACATAGTCCATGAGGCCAGAGAAGGATACCTTCTAATGGCTTTAAGGTATCCCGCAGATTCCATAGAAAGGGTATCTCTTTTGCTGCTATGGTTACTTCTGTCTTCGTTTGGTTGCACATGTGAATCCCTTCTGCAAATTACTTCATGGTTGAAATCAAGTAAAAGTTAAGAAACACAGTTACAATTCTAATAAAAGAAAATTATCTCAAATTTGCAGAAACTGGAAATATTCATGATTTTACAAGGAGTAGGAATCCCATGGCTCAGTGGCTGGTTATTGAAGTAACACAGTGATTAGGGTTAAGAGGAGTGTTTTATTTAGAATGGGTTTGACTCTTGCCCTTGCATGTACTAGTCATAGTCAAATCTACCTTTCTTCGCTCAGTTTCCTGATTCTGGAGCTGGCCCCAGTAAATATTTCTCTTTTCTAACTGGAGCAATACGAGGCTGTGCCAGAAGACGTTGGAAAGACACTGCAAGACACAGCAGACAAGGGGTTTCCCAGCTCTCGTGTCTTGCTCCTATGTCAGGATGCCCATGCTATGCGGAAGATCCTATGGCACTCTCTCTTATGAGGTTGCCAGCACCGCAGGAAGTAGCTTTCTGTCTCCTGGTTCTGGCTCCCAGAAATCTAGTGGTCAGCTTCCTGCCTGCTGCAGGATGCTCAGCACTGCAGGGAAGCTCTGGGCTGTGCCAGGGGCTGCAGCCATAGCTTCTTCAGTGAGGTCTGAATCTCAGCCTTGGCACTTCCCACGTGTGCTCTTTCAAAAGCAGCAGCTGCTCCTTGCCCTTGCTACTCCTGTGTTCTTTAAAGTTTTATGTTACCTCTGATAGTAATTAACCATGTGTTTCTAATTAGTAATTCTTTATATTCAATTTTTCCTCCTTAAATTACTAATAAGCTTTTGGTGTTCTGATTGGATCCTGACCAATATAGTGAGATAACAAAAATAACGCCCTTTGAAGGGTTGTTGAGAGGTTTAAGTAACACAATGTATGAAGTGCTCAGTCAATACTAGCTATAATTGTTATTGAATGGTCATTATAGTAATCTTTAGTAAATTCTAAGAAATGAAAGTTTTGCTCAGATATTAGACTATTTTATTTATAGTTATTTTACTTTCTTAATTGTTTGGGTTTAGTAGTATGGCAAGATGCTATGTTTGAAGTGTGTAGCTATCTAACCATCTATGATGTTGACTGAATGGGGCAAGGCATACAACTTTGATGGGAAAATTACATAGAAAACAACAGTGAGATACCACTACATACTATTGGATTGGCCAAAATCCAGAACACTAAGACCAAATGCCAGTGAAGATGTGGGGTAATAGGAACTCTCATTCATTGCTGGAGGGAGTGCAAAATTATGCAGCCACTTTGAAAGATATTATATTAAAACATATAATTAAATGTTCTCTGACTCTATGTTCCAGCAATCATGCCCCTTGGTTTTTACAGAAATGAACTGAAAATTTATGTCTACACAAAACCCTGCACACCCATATTTATAGCAGCTTTATTTATAATTGTCAAAACTTGAAAGCAACCAAGCTATCCTTCAGTAGGTGAATTGATGCACTGGTACATCCAGAAAATGGAATATTATTCAGTGTTAAAAAGAAGTGAGCTATCAAGCCATGACAAGACATAGAGCAGCAAACTTAAATGCAAATTACTAAGCAAAAGAAGCCAATCTGAAAAGACTACATACTATGTGATTCCAATTATATGATATTCTGGAAAAAGCAAACACTAGGGAGACAGTAAAAAGATCAGTGGTTGCCAGGGACTTGGGAAGAGAGAGGGCAGAATAGGTAGAGTGTAAAGGATTTTTAGTGCAGCAAGATTACGCTGTATGATACTATTTCAGTGGATACATGTGATTATACATTTGCCCAAAGCCTACAGAATGTACAATATCAAGAGTGAATCATAATGTGAACTATAGATACTGGTTGATAATAATGTGTCAGTGTCGGTTCATCACTTGTAACAACAAATGTACCCTTCTGGTGGGGATGTTGATAATGGGGTAGGCCACGTATGTGTGGGGACTGAGATATATAGGAAATCTCTGTACTGTTTGTATATTGCTGCAGATCTAAAACTGCTCTAAAAATAAAGTTTATTCAAAAGCAATTACATAGACATCACCTCCGATTTCTTCATTTGCCTCTACTAGATTGTTATCTAAAATAAGCCTAACAAGAAAGATTTTTTGATTTGTTTGTTTTAGAAACACCTTTAAAGAGTCTATGTCTAATGTTCTACCATAAGAAAGTGTTCTTTTAAAAATGACCTTTATTTTTTGAGCCAAATTGAAAGAAAGTAAGAGAAGTAGACGGTGTTAAGGAATTTAGATATTTTATTCTAGTTTGTTTATAAATAACTAAATGGAATTATCCTACTATATTGTAATTAATTTTCCACTTATTGTTTTGTATAAACCCAATAGGAATTCATTTATTCTAAACACAAAATGCTGTGATTTCATTTATTTGGAGGAGAGTATGATATTCAGAATGCTATTTCAGGGATACATTGTTTTTTTTTCCTCCAAAGAGGTAATATATTTCATTTTATTTTCATGTTGTGTGCTTATATAATTAGAAGAAATTTAATCAGCTACAAATACCACCACAAAGAAGACTTCCAACTTGGGTACTGGTAATTGAAATTGCTTTTCAACTACAAATTGCTCACTTCCTGAAGATTTCATTCACAGATCTTTTCTTAATACAGCTCAAAACAACACTTGAAGTTCAATTTATTTTACTGATGCATAAAACATGTTTTTTTGGACAGAAAAATAGGAAATTGGTGGAAAAGGATAAAAGTTATGGATAGTGGGAGTCACGAAGCGTATCTCAAAATAAAAAGGAAACACACATGAGTAATCTAAATTTATTAGGAAGAATTGGGGCTGGGAGTGGGGGTGGGTAATCTATAATCAAGAGAGCCAAGATAAAAACCTATTTGTGTAAGTCAGGTTCTGAGCAGAAAACAAATGGCACACACAAAATACGATACTCTTTTTAAGGAGGGTTTATAAAGAAATTATTTACAATGATATGGGCAAGATGCAGGGAAACCACAAAGGGTAAGGCCATACCCAGTGGGCTATTATCCGCAGATCAGTTACCACTTCTAAGCCAGAAAAGGAGGGTGTGGGGAGCTACCTGTTACAGGAGCCTAGAAAGAGAATAGTGTAGAGAGGGCTTCCTTAGAGAAGGTTGAGCCCTGGGACAGAGTAACCCTGCAGAGATTCAACTGGGGGAGTAAACTCCAGGCCCTCATTCTTCTTACTCCCTTCGATCACCTGTAGAATTTCCTATTGACCTAAAACAATGGGAAGCCAGCAGGGCTTAACGGAGCTCACTGATGTACTCTAACAAGTCAACCTCCTGGGATGAAGAACAGGGTGGAGAATGATTGGGAATGGATTTTTAAGGAGAAAAACAATATATATTTTTAAAAATTTTTAAAAAGATTTTATTTATTTATTTGACAAAGAGAGAGACAACGAGAGAGGAAACACAAGCAGGGGGGAGTGTGAGAGGGAGAAACAGGCTTCCCGCGGAGCAGGGAGCCCGATGCGGGGCTCTATCCCAGGACCCTGGGATCATGACCTGAGCCAAAGGCAGATGCTAAACGACTGAGCCACTCAGGCGCCCTGGGGAAAAACAATATAACCAGGAAAATTTTTAACAAAAATAAAACTTTAAACCACCTGTGTGGCCAGATAAGAATCAGAAAATCAGAATAAAGGGTAGATGAAAATAAGGAAAAGCTGATATTTTCTAGCATTTCTTACTATTTGAAACTCAACAGCCTACTTTAAAGCCAAACATTATATATTATATGTAGTATATAAAATAAAAAGATCAAGAAGATAGGATAGGGAACAAATTGAGTATAGTAAAGAAAATTGATTGCAAACATTTTTCTACCTGGAAACTTAGGAGCTACTGTAGATATACCCATGTATGTTTAATCTAATAGATACTCTTGAAATGTTTAATGTGTATCTTTTTTTTGTTAATCTCCAAAAAACATTTCATATATAAAAGACATGTGGTTCAGAAAAAAAAGCTTTCTTTATACTAAGAGAAAATTAAAAAAAAAAGATTTAAAATATATTAATTCATATGCTTAGAAATGTGTATTTTTTACGGATTTGGTAATGTGGAGTGCACATTTCATTTCATTCTTAATGAGTACTTGAAGTTAAAAAATTAGTTATGTCATACAGATGGCATCAATTGTTCATCAAATGCCCTGTGCCATTTTATTTTAGTTAAATAAATTCTGCTGTTATCAGCCACACACTCTCTGAAAGGACATACAACCTAAAACCAATGCTGCTTTATTTCAGAATATTTTGTGTTTTGGATTTCTTATCAGGATTTGGAATGCAGCTGGCTTTACCTTCAAAAAAAAAAATGTTTATATTGTACCAATGTTAACATATCTAAGTGAGAGGCAATAGCCCAGAGGCAGACACAGTGTCACTAGGGATTAAAAAACCTTTCAGCAAAAAATCATAAAGTGTAAAATGGGTTTCCAGATAACTGAGAGTTAATGGCCTTTCTGTTTACCCCACGTAGGCAGGGCCGGGACAAATCAAAAGAAAGCCTCTAGAGGCACTGTTGGGTTTCATAAAGCCCGTGAAAGGTGCAGATTTACACAAGGGATTCTGCAGGGTGAGTGTTTGGAAAGTAGATTTCTCAGCATGTTCTGACATGATAAGGGTTTTAAGGAGGATGGATATAATGTGAATATAATTAAACTCTGCAGATAATGGCGTAACAATGCCACGTTCTCTAAGGATAGGCACAACTGCAGCTCCGAGGCCATTTCATCCATTTATACCTATGTGTTCTATTCTGTTTCAGGATTTCATTAGGAATAATTATCATGCATATCATTTCCAAGACCTCACTTTATTGTTCTAGCATCACCAGTGCCTTCAATAAAGATCCACAGTGTTGAGTAGAAAAGGGTAAGAGAGTCAAGGGAATGGAAGGGGGCTGGAGCAAAATAAATGAGAGGAATTTTCAGACAATATTTTTATTTACACATTTTTATTACATTTTTTTCAGTAAATATTTAAAGGATCAGTGCCTTTGAAGGCTCATAGGAAAGTAAAAAAAAAAATGAACATTAAATATTGATGGGATGAAAAAGAAAACCACTTAACTTTGATTTGGTTCAGAATGATTTTTACCCTCCTGCCACGCATTATGTTTATAAATCTTCCTCTCACTTGCTTTTACCTGATTTTCCCCTTTTTCCTTTTCTCTTTTTTGGTCAGAAAGGGAGATTTTGCCAACTTCCTTTTTCGTGTTTTGAATTACATAAGCGTTGACTAGTTGTCCTTATTTTACAAAAAAGAAAATCCTTAATATCTATAAAACTAATTTGTGTATATTCTCATCATCCTTAATTGAAAACATAAGCAATAGAGCAAAAAGTATTTCAAATTGATTTAAAATTGAGAGAAATTTGTTCCTATTTGAAGTAGGGCTCTTCTACTGGGTGAAAGGGAATCTTGTTAGTTCTTTCACTAATTATGAACAGAAATCAAGAATAAAGAAAGAAACCCTTTTGGCAGGAGAGAAAGATTTCATTATTTATATTATAAAATAATAAACTGTGTTATATTTGTTTGTAGTTCACATTTGGTATATAGAAGTCTAGATAAAAATATAAGCACACTTGAGAAATGACTAGGTCATATTCATCTTTGTATCCTTCTCTTCACATTTCATTCCTAAATTCCTATCAAGACACTTGGCATATAACAAGAAGTCAAAATATATTTGGTAAATAAGCACATACATAAATAAATAAATGCAAGAAAGAAAGAAAGAAAGAAAGAAAGAACAAAAGAAAGAAAGAAAGGAAGAAAGAAAGAAAGAAAAAGAAAGAAAGAGACTAATCTAGGAATTATAGTTTGAGAAACAAGCAGAAACTGTGATAAATTCATAGATCATATCATCACTCAACTATAAGTCTTGGGTTCCTTTATTCATAAAAAGAAGAAGTGCCAATTACCAGGGACAGGCATGGTATCATAGAAAAAGAAACCATCTGAAGAATAGGAAACCTTGGGTCTGCCTCACCCATTTGACCATAAGTAAAACACATATCATAGCTGAAAGTCATTTTCCTCATTAGAAATTTAAATATTTAATTATATAATTACTAAGATTTCCTTCTAGATCTAATATTCAGTAATTCTCAATGTTAACAAAAAACTGATATATTCCTCTATAGAGACGTATAGCGGTGGAAAGAACAGTAGAATGCTCAGCACCGCTTGTAGTGACAGATTTTTAGATGCAAAGAGTAATTAAACAGGCCTTCTAGTCCACACATTAGAAGAGTGAGAGCCAAGCACAGTCAGCCCTTGTGGGGCACACACACACACACACACACATTCACACATACACAATCTCTTTGGCTTCTTGCCCTTACAATCTTCAGCTTGATTTCTTT
>NW_023270431.1:14138088-14294357 GCF_011800145.1 Mirounga leonina
TTCCTTCCTTCCTTCCTTCCTTCCTTCCTTCCTTCCTTCCTTTCTTTTTTTTCCTAAGATTTTATTTATTTATTAGAGAGAGAGGGAGAGAGCAGGGGAGGGACAGAGGGAGAGAGAATCTGTAGCACACTCCACATACAGTGCCTCGCTAGATCCCACAACCATGAAATCACGGCCAGAGACAAAACCAAAAGTCAGACACAACCGACAGAGCCACCCAGGCATTCCCACTCTTCCAGCTTTCGAAGTAATGGCATTGAACAACCACATGTAAATAATCTATTTTTATACAAGTCAGCATCTAAATAAGATTAGATCAAAGGACAACAGACAAGTGCCTACCTATCTTTTCTAAAAGTATATTCTTATTTGTTGTATGATAGAAAGATATTTTAATGCTTAAAAATATTAGAAAATCAGAACGACATCAATCAATGAACCAGAAATTTTAAGACATGTTTAAAAAAAATTAAAGCAGATGTGATTGAATTGAGGTAGGAAAAGATAATCTAAAATACATAATAAAGACTTCTTTTATGAAAGGGGAGCAATTTTGTGAGTGCTTACTGGTTAGAGGTGATGCTACAAGGGGATTGTATCAGAAACTAAATTCAGAATAGTTAGCCTGGGAAATCTTTTTCACTTACTTCCCTCTCTTAGATCCATTTGTGCCCAGCACTAGGCATTGTTTTCAGGCAGAGGTTTTGAGTGGGACTTCAGATGGAGAAGGAAAGGGAGTGCCCTCCTGCTTCATGGTGGTGACTGATGGGAAGAAAGAACTTCTCCAAT
Organism: Mirounga leonina; assembly: GCF_011800145.1. Taxonomy (NCBI): domain Eukaryota; kingdom Metazoa; phylum Chordata; class Mammalia; order Carnivora; family Phocidae; genus Mirounga; species Mirounga leonina. The sequence goes on from NW_023270431.1 coordinate 14,138,878, forward strand.
ATCTAGAACATAATGACTGGCAAACTTCTCTCAGGTCGACCTTAGTCTCCAAAATTATGGGAGGAATGCATAATAAACCCAAACATCATCTCAAACATTATTTTTTTATTCTCACTGGGAAATACATTTACTCAATTTCTTATGTATTCCTACAAATTAAAAGGTGAATCAACAAAGAGATTGAAATGAACAGTTTGTTTTCCAGTCAAGGTTACAGTGTACATACAATTTTTTTCCAGCTCTTTTCCTTTGTCATTATAACAAATTGTGTTCTTCTGTTATAATATTTTTAATCAAAATAGTTTTTTCTTATAACTTTATTTTGTTTTCATCATGTTAAGTGTACTCTTTAATCTCCATTCCCTATTTCCTCCATCCTTCTATCCCCTTCCCTTCTGGTAACCATCGGTTCGTTTCTGTAGTTAAAAGTCTGTTTCTTGGGCGCCTGGGTGGCTCAGTTGGTTAAGCAACTGCCTTCGGCTCAGGTCATGATCCCAGGGTCCTGGGATCGAGTCCCACATCGGGCTCCTGGCTCAGCAGGAAGCCTGCTTCTCCCTCTCCCACTCCCCCTGCTTGTGTTCCTGCTCTCGCTGTCTCTGTCAAATAAATAAATAAAATCTTTAAAAAAAAAATAGTTCTGTTTAAAAAAAAAAAAGTCTGTTTCTTGGTTAGTCTCTGTCTCTCTCTCTCTCTTTTTTCCCCCTTTGCTCATTTTTTTTTTTGTCTCTTAAATTCCACATATGAGTGAGATCATATGGTATTTGTCTTTCTCTGACTAGTCGCTTAGCATTATATTCTCTAGGTCCATCCGTGTTGTTGCAAATGGCAAGATTTCGATCCTTTTATGGCTAAATAATATTACATTGTATATATATATATACACCATATCTTCCTTATCCATCCATTTGTTGATGGACACGTTGGCTGCTTCCATATTTTTGCTATTGTAAATAGTGTTGCAATAAACATAGGGGTGCATATCTTCCTTTGAATCAGTGTTTTTGTATTTTTTTTGGTAAATACCCACTATTGCGATTACTGGATCATAGGGTAGTTCAATTTTTAATTTTTTGAGGAACTTCCATACTGTTTTCTACAATAGTTCCACCAGTTTGCATTCCCACCAACAGTGCATGAGTATTTCTTTTTCTTCATATCCTCGCCAACAACTGTTGTTTCTTGTTTTATTGATTTTAGCCATTCTGACGGGTGAGAGGTGATATTTCATTATAGTTTTAATTTGCATTTCTCTGATGATGAGTAATGTTGGGCATCTTTTCATGTGTCTGTTGGTCAGTTGTATGTTTTCTTTGGAGAAATGTCTGTTCATGTCTTCTGCCCATTTTCAATTGGATTATTTGTTTTTCGATATTGAGTTGTAAGAGTTCTTTATATATTTTGGATACTAATCCTTCATTGGATATGGCATTTGCAAATATACTCTCCCATTCTGTAGGTTGCCTTTTAGTTTTGTTGTTTCCTTTGTTGTGCAGAAGCTTATTTTGATGTAAACCAATTGTTTACTTTTGCATTTATTTCCCTTGCCTCAGGAGACATATCTAGACAAATGTTGCTACGGTGGATAGCAGAGAGATTACTGCCTGTGTTCTCTTCAAGGATTTTTATGGTTGCAGGTCTCACATTTTGGTCTTTAATCCATTTTGAATCTATTTTTGTATATAATAAAAGAAAGTGACCCAGTTTAATTCTTTTGCATATGGCTGTCCAGTTTTCCCAACATCATTTTTTGAAGAGACTGCTTTTTTCCTATCATATATTCATTCCTCCTTTGTCCAAGATTAATTGACCATATAATTGTGGGTTTATTTCTGGGTTTTCTGTTCTATTCTATTGATCTATGTGTTTATTTTTGTGTCAGTACCTTAGTGTTTTAATTACTACTGCTTTGTAATATAACTTGATATCTGGAATTGTGATGCCTCCAGTTTTATTTTTCTTTTTCAAGATTGCTTTGGCTATTCAGAGTCTTTTGTGGTTCCATACAAATTTTTGGATTATTTGTTCAAGTTCTGTGAAAAATGCTGTTGGAATTTTGATAAGGATTGCATTAAATGTGTAGATTGCTTTTGGATTGTGTGGACATTTTTTTCTATTTTACTTTTTTAAAAGATTTTATTTAGTCATCCGAGAGAGAGAGAGAGAGCATGCAAGCAGGGAGAGGGAGAAGCAGGCTCCCCGCTGAGCAAAGACCCTGACATGAGACTCGATCCCAGGTCCTTGGGATCATAACCTGAGCTGAAGGCAGATGTTTAACCGAATGAGCCACCCAGGGGTCCCTAGTGTGGACATTTTAATATTTGTTCTTCTAACCTATGAGCATGGAATGTCTTTCCATTTCTTTGTGTTGTTCTGAATTTCTTTCATCAGTTTTATAAATTTTCATACAGGCCATTCACCTCTTTGGTTAAGTTTATTCCTAGATATTTTATTGTTTTTGGTACAATTATAACTGGGATAGTTTTTTTTTTAATTTTTTTTTACATTTTTAAAAATTTTATTATGTTATGTTATTCACCATACATTACATCATTATTTTTTGATGTAATGTTCCATGATTCATTGTTTGCATATAACACCCAGTGCTCCATTCAATACGTGCCCTCTTTAATACCCATCACCAAGCTAACCCATCCCCCCACCCCCCTCCCCTCTAGAACCCTCAGTTTGTTTCTCAGAGTCCATAGTCTCTCATGGTTCGTCTCCCCCTCCAATTTCCCTCCCTTCATTTTTCCCTTCCTACTATCTTCTGTTTTTTTTTTTTTTTAACATATAATGTATCATTTGTTTCAGAAGTACAGGTCTATGATTCAACAGTCCTACACAATTCATAGCGCTCACCATAGCACATAACTTCCCCAATGTCTATCACCCAGCCACCCCATGCCTCCCACCCCCCACCACTCCAGCAACTCTCAGTTTGTTTCCTGAGATTAAGAATTCCTCATATCAGTGAGGTCATATGATACATGTCTTTCTCTGTTGACTTATTTCGCTCAGCATAATACCCTCCAGTTCCATCCACATCATTGCAAATGGCAAAGTTTCATTCCTTTTGATGCTGCATAATATTCCATTGTATGTATAGACCACCTCTTCTTTATCCATTCATCTGTCAGTGGGCATCTTGGCTCTTTCCATAGTTTGGCTATTGTAGACATTGCTGCTATAAACATCAGGGTGCACATATCCCTTCGGATCACTACATTTGTATCTTTGGGGTAAATACCCCAAATTGCTGGGTCATAGAGCAGCTCTATTTTCAACTTTTTGAGGAACCTCCATACTGTTTTCCAGAGTGGCTGCACCAGCCTGAATTCCCACCAACAGTGTAGAAGGGTTCCCCTTTCTCCACATCCCCGCCAACATCTGTCATTTCCTGACTTGTTAACTTTAGCCATTCTAAATGGATAGTTTTTTTTTTTTAAGATTTTATTTATTTATTTGACAGAGAGAGACACAGCAAGAGAGGGAACACAAACAGGGGGAGTGAGAGAGGGAGAAGCAGGCTTCCTGCCGAGCAGAGGGCCCGATGTGGGGCTCGATCCCAGGACCCTGGGATCATGACCTGAGCCGAAGGCAGACACTTATCAACTGAGCCACCCAGGTGCCCTAAATGGATAGTTTTCTTAATTTCACTTTTTGCTGTTTCATTATTAGTGAATAGGAACACAACAGATTTCTGTATATTGATTTTGTATCCTGTGACTTTTTTGAATTCATTTATCAGTTCTAGTAGTTTTTTAGTGGAGTCTTCAGGGTTTTCTATATATGGTATCTCGTCATCTGCAAATAATGAGAATTTTACTTCTTCCTTACCAGTTTGTGTATCTTTTATTTCTTTATGTCATCTAATTGCTGTGACAAGGACTTCTGGTGCTATGTTGAATAAATGTGGTGAGTGGACATCTTTGTCTTATTCCTGACCTTAGGGGGAAAGCTCTCAGTTTTTCACCATTGAGTATAATATTGGCTGTGGGTTTTTCATATAGAATCTTTATTATGTTTAGGTGTATTCCCCATAAACCTTTGCAGAGGGCTTTTATCATGAATGGATGTGTCAAATGCTTTTTGCGTACCTATTGAAATAATCATACGGTTTTTATCCTTTCTCTTATTGATGTGATGTTTCATGTTGATTGATTTGCAAATATTGTACCACCCTTGTATCCCGGGAATAAATCTCACTTGATAATGGTGTATAATTTTTTAGAATATATTGTTGGATTCAGCTTGCTAATATTTTGTTGAGGATTTTTGCATCTATATTCATGAAATATATTGGCCTGTAGTTCTCTCTCCCTCTCTCTCTTTTTTTGTGGTGGCTTTATCTGGTTTTGCTATCAGGGTGATACTGGCATCATCAAATGAATTTGGAAATTTTCCTTGCTCCTGAATTTTTTGGAATTGTTTGAGAAGAACAGGTACTCTTTTTTTTATTTTTTATTATTTTAAGATTTATTTATTTATTTGAGAGTGAGAGAGATTGTGGGGAGGGGTAGAGAGAGAAAGGGAGAGACAATCTCAAGCAGACTCCCTGCTGAGTGGGGAGCCCAACATGGGCTCAATCTCACAACCCTGAGATTATGACCTGAGCTGAAATTGAGTTGGACACTTAACTGACTGAGCCACCCAGGTGCCCCTGAGTATTAACTTTTTTTTTTTTTTTAATGTTTGGTAAAATTTACATGTGAAGCCATCTGGTCCTGGGCTTTTCTTTTTTGGGGAGTATTTTTATTAACTGATTCAATTTCATTGCTGGTGATTGGTCTGTTCAAATTTTCTATTTCTTCCTGCTTTAGTTTTGCAAGGTTATATGTTTCTAGGAATTTATCCATTTTTTTCTAATTTATCCATTTTTCTAAGCTGTCCAATTTGTTGGTGCCTAGGTTTTCATAATATTCTGTTGTAATTGTTTGTATTTCTGTGGTGTTGGCTGTTATATTTCCTCATTCATTCATGATTTTGTTTATTTGGATCCCCTCTCTCTCTCTCTCTTTTTTTGATGATATAATTTCAAACATTTGGAGAAAACAAATACAATGAATGAGAGATATAAAAAAACAAGAATTAGAATATTAAACGTTCAAGATTTCAGCTACCATAACACAAAAAGGAGAATTTGAAAGAAATATAATACATATATGCAAAGAGATAAAAAGATAATGCATTCATGAAATAAACAGCTGGAAACAAATGCAAACATAACAAAATTCTTAATTAATGTTAATTATAAATTTCTCTATTTAAAGCCACTCTTTCTGATTCTACAAAAAAAAAATTGTTATATATTGATAGTCTTACCTAAACAAAATGATAAAATAAGGTGGAAAATAAAGAGTTAAAATGATATATGGAGAGAAGGATATTCTAATAAAATGTGCATAGGTATAGCAATGTTATTATCAGATATTAGAGAATTCAGCTCAGAAGGTATTATTTAATATGAAACAAGGTAGATTTCATTTTGCTAAGAATAAAAATTCACAGAAATACCCATCATTCATGAATCTATATGGGTATATCATAGTAAATTTAAATATGTGCAGAAAAAAACTGATAGAACTTCAAGGAGTAATGGGATATTTCATAATCACAGGTTGAGAGCTAAGTACTTTTTAAAATGAAATCTATGATTAAAACAGATAAAACATAACAGATTTAAATATCACAATTGATATGTGTGAGCTTTATAACCAACAGCTAGGAAATGCACTTTAGTTTTAAAAACACATGAAACATTTGAAATCTTGTACAGCAACTTTGGCCAAAAAGAAAAGTCAATAAATTAGAAGATGCCCATAATTTTCAGGCTACATTCTCTGATGACAATGTAATATATTTAGGAAAATTAACAACAGAAGAAGAGGCAATGGATTTCTCAATGTTAGAACTTCATGGAGGAAGATAATGGAGTATTATTTTAAAAATTGTGAGGGGGGAAAGACTTCACACCTCAGTATTTATATTCTTCATTAAAATGTGAAGGTAAAGTAAGTAAAATTCTCAATCTTGCAAGGTCTCAAGTTTTACCATATAAATATTCTTCTGTACATCACTATTACAGGAAGTGTATTAGTTACAAGAAAAAACAGAAAAATACTAAAACATAAAGAAAGGATGATTAAAGAACTTTAAAAATGGTCTCTACCCATATGCATCTGCACAAATATATTTTTTATATATTTCCTTTTTCATAACAATTAAAATTCTAACAGAATGTCACAAAGAAGGTAAAGTGAGCAGGGCAGATAATGGAGACAAGAGAGGTCATTGAGAAGTTAAGAAATTTATGTGGAAGCAAACACAAGTATGGGTTTTAATAAGTTCAATCATAAATTTAACAGCTGTTATTTGTGTGTACCTACTATATACTAGGCACTAGTTGAAAAGCTGGATATGAAACTGAACAAAATAATCTCTGACCCATAAAGCTAAGAGACAGGTAAAAAATAAGTAAATGAATGTATAATAATGGTCAAGTGGTTATAAATACTATAAAAAAATTAAGGCTAGGGTAGGTCCTCTGGTCAATGACATTGGTATGGAGAACTGAAAAAAAATAAATAAGTGAGTTGGTCATGTGAGTAGTGAGAAAAGAGAATTTCAGGGAGGGGCAACAGCATGTTTCGCTGCTTACAGAATAGCAGGGAGGCCACTGTGGCAGAAGGAGAGTGAACCAGATGCAGACAGGAAAGAATGAGTTAAAGGGGAAACCAGATATTAACACAGAGACTAATAGGTCACTGTAACTATATTGCCTTTTTCTCTAAATGATATGGAAAACCATTGGAAGGTTTCAAACAAGAGAATAACACAGGCAATATTAGGTTTAAAAAGAATCACTTGATTCTGGTTTCTGATCCGGACAAGATGATGTAGACCAAGTTTTCTCTGCTTCTCCCCCCCACCCCCCCAAGCACAACTATAAACCCAGGAAATGGTATAAGAGACAACCAAATAAAAAGTCTGAAACATTATAAGAAGAAGGTGAGATGGTTTGGGATCCTAGGACTGGAGGAACCACACAGCAGTCTGCGTCTTGCTTCCCTCTACTGAACAGGAAAAGGTGAGACAGACCCTGTGTTTCCTGACCTAGCACAAAACAGCAGTCCAGGTAGTCTCTTCCCTTCAAGCATAGAACAGGAGTCTCTCTAACATCAGGTAGGCCCAACCCCACTGCAGGGAGAATCCACTGGGAGAACATTCTCCTTCCACACCAAGCTTGAAACTTTCCTTTTCTATGGAGAGAGAGCACTTTGACAGGCAGAACTGTAAATGAGAACCAGCTGCAGTATGCAGCCTGATCTGGGGAACTCTTTGTTTGGAGGGATCTGATGCTCTCCTCTTCTGCCCAGAGAGAGCAGGCAGGCAGAGCAGGGAAAAGAACTCACAGTGTCCTGATCCAGAAAGGCTTAATAGGCCTGAGACACTTCATTACTGCCTAGGGGCAAGGAAGTAGGCAGGCAAAACAATTAAAAGTAACCCAGTCCCAGCAAGTGATCTAGTTCAAGAAATCTCTTTGTTCCTGAGACTCTTTTCCCTGAACGAGAGACACCAGGGCTATGTGTAAAACCAGAGAACAGAAATGGGTCACGGCACGCTGGCCAATCCAGACACTTCATTGTTCCCATTGGTCTAGGAATCTCAAGAGATACTGGGACAGCCTGGACAGCACGGGTAGAGGGAGGCCACTGCTCTCCTCCACCACTAAGAGACAGCTGGTATCCTGCCTTGGGGAAATGCTTCCGCCACTCAAGCAGCACCAGCGGGGACCAATGGGAGTCCCAGATGACACCAGATAAACTAAGCGGACAGAAATAACACTGCAAAGTTCTGACAGTTAAGCACTGGGAACCACAGTTCACAAAAATAGGTCAAGATCAAGATGCTCACCTTAAACAAGGTGCCTGGCTCCTAAAATAAAATATTTAAATAGGACCCAGAGTCTCCTAACATGACAACAACAACAACAAAATGTCCAGGACACAATAAAAAGAAGTCACCCATCTAACCATGTGACTTGGCACTTGAAATCTTGTGAATTCATTCCAAAGAAATAAAAACTTGGGGGCAGATGATTACTGAGGTGGGAAAGGCTACAGAAGTACAGGCTTTGGTGGCTAGAGTATCAGAGATTTAGTTAAAGCTAAATTTGAATGAACTATTTTATAACCCAATAGAAATGTTGTATCAGCAGTTGGATAGATGAGTGTAGAATTCAGGGTAGTGATCAAGATCAGAGACACACATTTGGAAGTCCTGGCTTATAAATTATATTTTTTCATTTTATTTTATTTTGATTGTTTTTTAAATTCCCAAGTCCAGTGTCTATTTTTAATCTTATGTTTGGCAACCTCAAACATTTATTTCTAAAATTAATTATTTAGGGGCGCCTGGGTGGCTCAGTTGGTTAAGTGACTGCCTTCGGCTCAGGTCATGGTCCTGGAGTCCCGGGATTGAGTCCCGCATTGGACTCCCTGCTCGGCGGGGAGTCTGCTTCTCCCTCTGACCCTCTTCCCTCTCATGCTATCTCTCATTCTCTCTCTCTCAAATAAATAAATTTAAAAAAATCTTAAAATTAATTATTTAATTACATAGCATTTACATGGCTTGTGATGATGACATCAATTAGGTAGACTAGGATCCAACTCTTAGTGTTTTTTTAAGAGTAAATAACTTATTATTTTTTTAAATTGGAGTATGGTTGACACATGACATTACATTGTTTCAGATGTGGAACACAGTGATTCCACAAGTTTATCATATAAGGCAGACAAAGAAAGACAAATACCATATGATTCACTTATATGGGCAATCAGAAAAACAAAACAAATGAACAAACAAACAGTATAAACAGACACATAAATACAGAGAACAAACTGATGGCTGCCAGAAGGGAGGGAGATAGAGGGATGGGTAAAATGGGTGAAGGGGGAGAGGGAGATGCAGGCTTCCAGTTACCGAATGAGTAAGTAACAGGGATGAAAGTTACAGTACAGGGAACATGGTCAGTGGTATTGTATTAGCATTGTATGGTGACAGATGGTAGCTACACTTTCGGTGAGCATAGCATAATGTATAGATGGCATTTAAAACTATGACACTCAATACCATTATTATTTTTTTTTAATAATTTTTTTTTAAGATTTTATTTATTTGCAAGAGAGAGAATGAGAGACAGAGAGCATGAGAGGGAGGAGGGTCAGAGAGAGAAGCAGACTCCCCGCTGAGCAGGGAGCCCGATGCGGGACTCGATCCCGGGACTCCAGGATCATGACCTGAGTCGAAAGCAGTCGCTTAACCAACTGAGCCACCCAGGTGCCCCTTAATACCATTATTAAAGGATTGACTATAGTTAGAAAAGTATTCCAGGTATTAAACCCCAGGGCACTTCAATGCTATACAGTTGGAGAGAAAGGTAGAGCGAGGCAAAATGACCAGTGAGGGAGGGGGAAAAGGAAATCATATGTATGCTGACTTCCATTTTTGAGATTATGCTTAATGTTTGTACTTAAACTATTCATTTAGTGAACTACAGTAGTTTATTTCATATGAAAACAACCTTGAATTTCTAGAATAAACACAACTTGGTCATGAAATGTTCTATTTTATACATTGCTGAAATTTTAGATTATGAAAGCATACATTGACCTTTCCCCCCCTAAATTTTAGCATCCAATAAAAAATTCTATATAATTCTTTTCAGTATGTATCCAACAGATTATAATGATCTCAAGAACATCGAAAAGCCAAAGTATTAAAACTTGAGTATTTGTGAAGGAACAAAAAATAAACTATGGAAGAGAATAGTGAGCTCAGAAATAGATCCATGTACGTATGGCAAGTTGGTATACGATAGAGGTGCACCCACACATATATGAATAAAAATGAATCATTCAGTACATGATATGGAGAAAACCAGTTTACTTGATAAAAAAAAATGAACCTGGTTCTTTATATCTTACCTAAATAAAATGATTAAAAATGCAAATACGAAAGACTGTGTTGAATAATACAAAAGGAAGGCAGACAGAAGAGTATTTTTGTCATTTCTTCAAGGCAGTGGGGGAATTCATAAACAAAAATCCAAATATAGAATATATAACTTTAAAAAGAGATGAATTTAACAACATTAAAATTGAGATTTTTTTTTTCTTTTAAGGTTCATTGAAGGATACCAAGAAAAAAACTAACAAGTGACATATCAGAAATATATTTACAATATTTAAGATTTATAAAGGAATATTAGGTAGGTTACATAAGAAATTGCTGCTTAGCAACCAGTAAATAATTATAAACCCAATTTTAAAAATTATAAAGACATTATATAGTTCTACAGGAGAAATTCAAATAGCTAATAAAAGGCTCACATTCACTGGTAATAACAGAAAATCAGATTAAAACAATGAGCTGTATCTCCTACCTACCAGATAAGCAAAAATTTTAAATGCCAGATAAAAAGTAGCATTTGCAAGAATGTGGGAAAATGAGAATCTTTGAGAATTGCTACTGCAGAGTAAAACTATTATGGCTTTCTGGAGAGCAATTTGGCGGTGCTTAGCAAAATTAATTATGTGTATATACTGTGACACAGCAATTCTGTGCCTGTGGATATATTCCTGAGAAGCTCATATACAGGTCCACGAGGGGATATGCACAAAGCTATTCATCACTGCGCTTGTGAACACGGCGGCTTGAGGCAGCAGAGGTGGCTAATGGGTAAGCAAGATGCGACGGTTGCTTAACCTGACACATTATGCAGCAGTCAGAAGCAGTCAACTAGGTGTACAAATAACAACGATAGATCTTAAAACTTTATGCATAATGAAGTAAGAAACAGATGTGTTCTGTAGTATACTATTTATATATAAAGTACTCATATATAAAATCAATAACATGCTTTTAATAGATATTTACAAATCCAGAGACACATATTAAAATACATTTTTTTTTAAATTTTGGTGGGGAGACTGTAGGTAGAAGCAAAATGAGAATGATCATGGAGAATAACGGACAAATAATAGTGAAATTAAGGGAACAAAGAAAAGGGCCTTACAAGGATGTGTGATGTACCATGGACCAAACAACTTGACTAATTCAATTCTTTGAAACTGAGATCTCTCCAAAATCATAATAAATATTTATTGAATGATACAGAATTATTCATTTATCAGAATAACATAAGCTAAGAAAAAAGGTAGATAATATCTAGGAGTCAAGGGGTGTGAGGAAATTATTATTTTCAAGCAGTGATGGCTGGAATGGGTATCGACACAGCCTTTTTCAAAGGCTTCATTATCTTGAAATATTGAAAATATATGTTTTGGAGAATTGCTTTTTATCACATCAAAGGCTAAGTAATGAACCATTCAGCTCTTGTAGCACCCACCCTCAACACAAGTTTTAGGCAAATGTATTTCCTACAGCTTGTTTGCAAAAGAGAAAAAATGAAATATAACCAAATATTCACAAATTTGTATGTCGCTAAATAAATTGAGATACATATACACTGTATAGTACTATGTGACAATAAAAAAATAAAGTTAATCCGTGGGTGGTGACATGATATATCAATCAACATATCATTAATTGCAAAAGAAGCCAATCACCATACAGTCATCCATCTAGTATGACACAAATTATGTTAAAACAACTGATATAAGAAAAAACTTTTTATATATACATATGTAAGATGGATAGCAGCAGTATAAATGATTATCAACTTGATATCAGTAGCTATGTATAAAAGGTCAAAAGGACTTAACTGTAAATTTCTAGTGTGTCTCACTGTAGTTTACATGCATGTATTGTAGCTTACATGCATGTCTTCTTGTAATTTACATACATGTTTTCATGTGTAACTAAAAACAAATCTTTCTTTCTTTCTTCAGATAATATCAAATGTGTTGTCCTAAATCTTGTTCTTCATATTCTTAAAAAGAGGTTCTTGGGAGCACCTTGGTGTGCAGTTAGTTGGGCATCAGACTCTTGGCTACAATCTGGTCGTGGTCTCAGTGTCTTGGGATCAAGCCCTGCGACAGGATCAACACTTAGCTCAGCAGGGAATCTGCTTGAGATTCTCTCTCCCTCTGCCCTTCCCCCCCATGTTCTCTCTCTCTCTCCAAAATAAATAAATAACTCTTTAAAAAACAAAAAGAGGTTCTTCAATTAAATAAGGTTGAAAATTAATCCAAAGTACTTTTTTCTCCTAGAAATTCAAAATATACATTAGCACATTAGAGATGGGAGGTACTACACAGCCAAACAATATTTTGAACTTTGTCTACTCAGGGTTTCCCCAAAACGAATATCCTTTCTCCCCTAAAGAACACCTAACTTCCTGTAGACAACAATGTATTCTAAAAAACAGTTTGAGAACACTGAAATAGGAATAGAAGGAAAAAAAATAAGAACTGGAGGGAAACAAAACACAATTCTTAAATTGTTGGTATGATTCTGCATAAAACTTTTGTCTGAGCTTCGTGGCAGCTGAGAGAAAATCAGCTAAAGATGAGGGAATGAGTTCCATGTAAACAAAGTTTATTGTAACACTAAATTCTGAAAGAAATGTCAAATTTGGTGGATTATGTAGATGTCCTTGAACCATGTAGTTGACAACATCTTCAGCATCATGACATTTGGTCAGGTTTGAATATATATTTAGATGGCAACTCAGAAAAAATGTTTCATTTATACAAAAGAAAGACTGATGATCATTTTTAGCTTTCAGGAGTCAGATTATAAATGAATAAAATTTAAAATTCCTGGAGGAATGAACAAACATCATTCTTCTTATATTTTATACATCATAATGCATGAGGAGGATGTTTTTGATTCACCATCCATTTATCCATTAATGGATAACTTATCCATTAATCCAAGACAAGCATTTTTTCACTAAGCAATCTGTATCAGGCACTGTGTGAAGAACACTTGGATCTGATATCTGATGTTAAGTTGCTCTTAGTCTATATAGCTCTCTAATGGTAAGCACTAGCTGTGAGAAATAAGCCAGAAACATCTGAAAGCCCCAAAGAGACTAACACAGCCTTACTCTCAAAAGTAGTACATTTTGAATTTTTTTTTTTTTTTTTAGACAGAGAGAGAAAGCATATGCTTGGGCTTGTGTGAGGGGGGTGGGGCAGAAGTAGAGGGAGAGAGAGACTCCCAAGCAGACTCCTTGCCCAGTGCAGAACCACAGGCAGGGCAAGATCTCACAACCCTGAGATCATGACCTGAGCTGAAATCAAGAGTCGGGCCCCCAACTGACTGAGCCACCCAGACATCCCTTAACACTCATGCTATTAAACATTAACATTGTTACATTCTTTCTATGGGCTAGACACTGGATTCATACCTTTATGTTCACCTTCACTTCACTCTGAGCAAGGTGCTATTTTTACCTTCCCTTTAGAGTGAAGAAAAATAATACACAGAGAGATTAGGTAGTCATAGAAACAGTGAATGAATGTTAGCAAACTGATCTGAGAACTCACACACTTACCTCAATATTTGCACTTCCATCAGTCATTTCAAATAATCATAATGACACAATACCACACTATGATGCCATTACCAGAAATAGCATCCACAAAGTCAACATTGGAGAAAACAATGTGAACTCATTTTTGTTTGCAACCAATGAGGTTATATATGTGATGGGACACTGAATGTTGGGGGAAGCATAGGAATAGAAGACGTCTTTGTTATTGGTGCATTCTTGACATTACCCCAATATTGGTTGGCCCTTTGGGGTCCTGTAGCTCAACTCTCTCCTGTCATTGTGGAAATGAAGCCTTGTTCTTGCTCTCTCTACCTGGAGCCTGCTTTACTTTTTCTCCTCATTGTTCCAAAGATAGTAATATAATCCTGTAAAGTCATGCCCAATTTAAGCTCTAATTTTAGACCTTGGAGGTCCTAGTGTCTCAAATGTGGTCTTCACTATGTTTTCTGTAACTGGTAATTTTCCCATAGACTCATGGGGATTGACTCTATCCTGTCATCTGCACTGCCCTAGGAAATGATAAACTATTTTTCCCCTTAACCACTAAGGCAACAGGAAAATATTTGTTGGCTCCTTCCTTTGAAAGTAACTAAAGAAATGCAAGTGAGAATTAAAAACAACACCACCACCAACAAAACCACCTTACGCTGTAAGAATGCAAAGTTTTATTTATATTATGTTTTTTTTTTTTCCTGGTAAACTGTTGGTAACCACAAAAACTAGATATATTTTAAGTGTTTTATTTTCAAATATTCATCTGGTTCTGTTGTTTAATGTACTTATCCCCCCCCCTTGTGGCATTTGCTCTATAACAATGCATGGATAATTGCATCCATGAGGACTCCTGCAGTGCTGTAATAACTATACAAACTAAAAGATGGTTTTTCAATGGAATAAAGCAACCTAAGGATCACATAAGAGCTCTGTAATCAATACTGTACAATTTTTGAATGGGGCACAGAAGTGACAGAAAAACTCTTGTTGAAAACAGGACACATGAAAGGCCCTTTTGTTCTCCCTATGGTGGAAAGTCTTTCTACAATTAGATAGAGGTAAAAATATTGTCCAAATTCTGTAGGCAATGTTATGGTCACTTGATATTTTATGTGCAGAACAAGGATTGGCAAATGGAAACCCTAATCAATGTCATGACAACGAATTGCATCTTTACCCAGTAAAAAATATAACTCTATGACTAGAAGCAAACAAAATAAAATGTATGCTTTATTTTTGCTTATTATTTATTATTCTCGCAAGTATTTCTTAGGTTTCATACCATAGGCATATTATTTTTCTTTTAGAAGTAAAAGTAATTTTTAAAAACAAAATGAATAAAATAAAGCTCCTTCCCATCATTTTCTGCTTCTGAGCTCTTACTCCTCTCTCAAGATTCAGTTCTAGTGTTGCTATCTCTGTGAAGTATTTGTTCCCTGCCTCCTAACCCCCTTTTTTGACTAAATTGGGTGTTTCTTTTTCTGTAGTCTCATAGATTCTTACCAAATTAGTACAATAAATAAACAACATACTTTCTTCTAGCTGTTTGTTTATATACCTGCCCCTCTGTCTTGCAAACCCCATTAATTCATGGAATATATTCTATTCATGATTGTTTTCTCTACCCTTCCTTGTATGTCACTTCACATGTAGTAAGTGTTGAAACAAGGCTGTTATCAGAGTAAAGCAAATCATCTCCTGGATAATGATACAGCATTAATGACACTGTTGATATTCAAGTCCATGTCCCCTAAATACTGAAATAATTTGGATTACTTTTCATTATTTTAAAAATCATCAGTGGCATGGCAAATAATTATGATTATACTTTATATGATCATGTAACTTCCACATAGTGATTCTCCTGTGTTGTAAGTTAATCTTTCATGTTGAGACACCAAACTTTTTTTTTTAATTATTATTAACATAATGTATTATTTGTTTCAGGGGTACAGGTCTGTGATTCATCAGTCTTACACAATTCACAGTGCTCACCATAGCACATACCCTCTGCAGTGTCCGTCACCCAGCCACTCCATCCCTCCCACCCCCCTCCACTCCAGCAACCTTCAGTTTGTTTCCTGAGATTAAGAGTCTCTTATGGTTTGTCTCCCTCTTTAGTTTCCTCTTGTTTCATTTTTCTTAAAATGATAGAAGCTTTACTAAACATTTTACAAAACCTAAATTTTAAATGTCATTTCTTTGAATATTTCCCATAATCAGCTTTTCTCCAATCTTACCTAATGCAAGTCAACCTTTAAGAATAGATTTCTCTGATAAAGCATTGCCATGACTATGCTACTCCCTCACTTGATAGGCTATTTGAAAGTATTTTATCTATAGTGCACTACTAAATGACTATTTATAGCAAAGTCATATAACCCAGTATCTGCTAGTTCAAAATAGTGTGCAGTTGGATGCAGCAACATTTTCACAAGAGGCCAAATAGAACTTTCTTATTAAAACTTTTATTCAAGTTATTGCATGGGTAATATAGCATTATGCATGGAAATACAGTCTCAAGAGAGTCTTGGATTACTAAACTTCTCAGTCAATTCTATATAAATGTAGCAAAGTGGTTGTAAGTTAATGTGTGTGGTGACAATAAATAATGTTTGGCTACTCATGAGCAGAAACAGGAAAAAATAAAATATTCTGCATCTTAGTAAAGTTTTGCAATGACATTGACCCATGTCACAACCATCTTCCTTTTTACTTTAGACTTGAATGTGGTATACAGAGTTCATAATGTGAAAATCTAAATTACTGAGAAACTCTTATTATCAAAGCACATTCAAATGTGTATATCATAAGGCTACCATAATGAAAACCTGATGTTATTGGTATAGATAAAGATAAATATGAATAGACCAATGTAACAGAATAGTTCAGAAATAGATCCTACTATAAACTTGAGGTTGGGATGTGATAATGGTGGTAAGATAAATCTGTGGACAAAGGATTCATTTTTAGGCACCTTTGTGGAAAAAATGAACTTACATCTCTAACACATGCTATATACTAGAATAAGTAAGTTAAGTGATGAAATGCTAAAGATTAAATTATAAGGCAAATAGATAAAATTGTAGAATATCTTTTTGAACTTGGAGTAGTGAAAATTTCTTAACTGCACTCCAAAACGATAAAGAAAAATTGAAGATATTTGACTAGGTAACATGTAAGATATCTCTATACTAAAAGGTGTTAAGAAAGAGAAATTAAGGAGTGGATCCCATTTACAATTGCACCCAAAACCATAAGATACCTAGGAATAAATCTAACCAAAGAGGCAGAGAATCTCTACTCAGAAAACTATAAAATACTCTTGAAAGAAATTGAGGAAGACACAAAGAAATGGAAAAATGTTCCATGCTCATGGATTGGAAGAACAAATATTGTGAAGATGCCAATGCTACCTAGAGCAATCTACACATTTAATGCAATCCCTATCAAAATACCATCAGCTTTTTTCAAGGAAATGGAGGAAATAATCCTAAAATTTGTATGGAACCAGAAAAGACCCTGAATAGCCAGAGGAATTTTGAAAAAGAAAACCAAAGCTGGTGGCATCACAATTCTGGGCTTCAAGCTCTATTACAAAGTAATCATCAAGACAGTATGGTACTGGCACAAAAACAGACACATAGATCAATGGGACAGAATCGAGAGCCCAGAAATGGACCTTCAGCTCTATGGTCAACTAACCTTCGACAAAGCAGGAAAGAATGTCCAATGGAAAAAAGACAGTCTCTTCAACAAATGGTGTTGGGAAAACTGGACAGCCACATGCAGAAGGATGAAACTGGACCATTTCCTTACACCACACACAAAAATAGACTCAAAATGGTTGAAAGACCTAAATGTGAGACAGGAGTCCATCAAAATCCTAAAGGAGAACACAGGCAGCAACGTCTTCGACCTCAGCCGCAGCAACTTCTTCTTAGAAACATCACCAAAGGCAAGGGAAGCAAGGGCAAAAATGAACTATTGAGACTTCATCAAGATAAAAAGCTTTTGCACAGCAAAAGAAACAGTCAACAAAACCAAAAGACAACCAACAGAATGGGAGAAGATATTTGCAAATGACATATCAGATAATGGGCTAGTATCCAAAATCTTTAAAGAACTTATCAAACTTAACACCCAAAGAACAAATGATCCAATCAAGAAATGGGCAGAAGACATGAACAGACATTTTTCCAAAGACATCCAAATGGTCAACAGATGCATGAAAAAGTGCTCAACATTGCTCAGCATCAGGAAAATCCAAATCGAAACCTCAATGAGATGCCACCTCACTCCAGTCAGAATGGCTAAAATTAACAAGTCAGGAAACGACAGATGTTGGTGGGGTTGCGGAGAAAGGGGAACCCTCCTACACTGTTGGTGGGAATGCAAGCTGGTGCAGCCACTCTGGAAAACAGTATGGAGGTTCCTCAAAAAGTTGAAAATAGAGCTATCATACAACCCAGCAATTGCACTACTGGGTATTTACCTCAAAGATACAAATGTAGGGATCCGAAGGGGTACGTGCACCCCAATGTTTATATCAGCAATGTCCACAATAGCCAAACTATGGAAAGAGCCAAGATGTCCATAGACAGAGGAATGGATAAAGAAGAGGTGGGTATATATACAATGGAATATTATGCAGCCATCAAAAGGAATGAAATCTTGCCATTTGCAATGACATGGATGGAACTGGAGGGTATTATGCTGAGCGAAATAAGTCAATCAGAGAAAGACATGTATCATATGACCTCACTGATGTGAGGAATTCTTAATCTCAGGAAACAAACTGAGGGTTGCTGGAGTGGTGGGGGGTGGGAAGGATGGTGTGGCTGGGTGATAGACATTGGGGAAGGTATGTGCTATGGTGAGCACTGTGAATTGTGTAGGACTGTTGAATCACAGACCTATACCTCTGAAACAAATAATACATTATATGTTAAAAAAAAAAAGAAGATGATAGTAGGAAGGGAAAAATGAAGGGGGGGAAATCGGAGGGGGAGACGAACCATGAGAGACTATGGACTCTGAGAAACAAACTGAGGGTTCTAGAGGAGAGGGGGTTGGGGGGATGGGTTAGCCTGGTGATGGGTATTAAAGAGGGCATGTATTGAATGGAGCACTGGGTGTTATACGCAAACAATGAATCATGGAACACTATATCAAAAACTAATGATGTAATGTATGGTGATTAACTAACATAATAAATAAAAAAAAAAGGGTGTTAACAAATAGGTAACAGAATGGAAGATGTAGGCCATTCTACAATCTATAAAGGATTAATATCTGGTATGTAGAATACATTTCTACAGACCAGTAAGAAATAGACAAGAAAGCTTACTTCATTCACTTAATAAATCAATATGCTTTACTTTGTTCTGTAATCTTGGGAAGTGCTTAAAAATATTAATTTTCTTTCTCCCAGAATCTTTGAAATTGCTTAAAATATTAATTTGTTTAATCGTAACATATTTATGAGGTAGAAGATATTATTTGGTCTCTTTTAAATTAAGAGAAATTAATACACAAAGAATTTAAGTAACTTGCCCCAAATCCCACTGTTTGTTAACTGGCAGATCTAGGATTTGAACTGAGACAATCAGTTCTACAATTGGTTCACTACTCATCAACAGGAAAACCAAGAAGAAAATGAGCAGAGGATATAAATAAGAACTTAGAGAAGAGGGCACCTTAATAACTGAGGAGAGACAGACTTATTTATCAACTAGAATCACCATAGCTCTTACACATAACCTAGCAATGAGCTAGATCCACAGAAAGGACTGCATGTTCTCCCACTAATAAAGTCTCTGATACTCAAACTCCACAGGTTGCTTGACTTCTGAGGTCAGGATGTTTCTCTCATTGACAAAGCTATCCATCCAACTGGAAAGCAAGGTCTGCTAAATCCCACTCTCTGGACCTTTTCTAATTTGCTTTTTAAAAGAGGCATGCCTTAAAGCAAACCAGGCAAACATCGTATGCATCTGGACCAACTTGTAGTTGGAAGATGCACTTGACCTCATAAGGGGGACAAAAATTGGACCTGATTACCATACACACATTTGTAAAATACGGAGCTGTTCCATTTAAATATCTCGCTGGACCAGATAGAACACATATTAGAAAGCATCTGATTCGCAATATTTGCCAGGCACTGAAATTTCCCCACATAATATAATTTATCAGTGGGATCCTATTTATATCTGTTGCTGCCTTAGGTCTCCAAGCATGGCATTTAGTGGTTGTTGCCACTATCAAGTGTGGGCAGGAAACACCATTGAGCAAAAGATGACCCTCTCAAAGACTACCTATAACAGCTTCTCCTGCAATGACTTCAGCTGCCCATGAGTGATTGAATTAAACAATTGAACACTGCCATACACTACAAGGATTTTCTACCTGTGTGAAGCTCCTAGGCCCCTAGCTGTCAGAAATGGGAATGAAGAAAGAAAGTCCATCTGATAAAAAAGTATCTTTGTATTTCTATACAACATTATGAGGAGTTTCATATATTTTTATATATTTAACATAAGTAGAACATACTTTTGCATCTTGCTCTTTCAACTTAGCACATCTTGGAGATCATTCCATTTCAGTCTATGAAGAGGTTCCCTTTTTTCCCTCCTTTCTTTTCCTTTTAATGCTACAGAATACCACATTTTTGCCTGACTTGAAAGAAATTTAATGATTTTGTATCTCAACACTCATTCTCCCTTCCCCTTTATTCAAATGCACCTTGACCCTCCCTGAATAGATGGGGATTTGCATTGCATGGATTGAAGATAATTGGATGAACACACTATAAGTGATTTTTGGATGCCCTTGCTCCCAGGATAGCACCATTTCATCCCCTGGGATATCTGTGATTCCATCTCTTTGTAGGTGACAGACACTGATAATTTTCATGGTTTCCCTACACATCCTCTTCTCACTGTCGTCCTCATTTTTCTTCACAGCTCATCACTGTAGGCAGAATGCTATCAGTTTTCTGTAGCATTTATGGCTGCAGAGGAAGGACAAGAATTCTAGGTGTTTCCCAAACAATGATTAATGCATGAATACATCTGACCTTGGGATGTTGGGGAAGGGTGGTCAGAGGTGGATAAGTGATCTTTCTCCTTTCCTGTTACAAATCTGACCACCCTCAACAGTCACCTATGACTGTCTGTGTCTGTGGCTCATAGTGATGTTGCAAGTGGTCCCTAAATCCTAACCAAAATATGGGGGACCATGTCAGATCCCATTCCCTTTCGTCCACAATTCCTAGTGATTCCCAGACAATCACTATTTCCTGAGGGCTGTCACAGCCTCTTTAACCTGTTTGTCTTGGTCTTTCACATTGATGGTTCATCAATCACACAAATTAGATCAGCCTTTCCTCATTAGAAAAATGATATGCTTCTCCTAATATCTCGGCTCTTGAAAAACTGAAACTACTCCACACAGCAGAGCTTACTGCAAAAGTCATGGTTGCAATTTTCTCTACTTCCTTAATGCAACTAAACCTTACCGCCATCTTAAACAGCAGAAAAGCAATATGCCCACAGCAGGAGATAATCAATACTAGTTGAATACATGATTTCATCTCAAGACAAACAAACTATTAGTACAACACTTTGTGTCCCCTAGGACTTGTTTTCTCTGAAGTAGGCAGACTCTCTCTTGCCTTTCACTTCGATATAATATTATTTGCTCTCTGGAAGGAGCCATATGATCCATGATGACTCAAGAACAGGGGTGAGGAGGAACATATGACAATATCTACACAGTTTTCTTGCACTGTCAGCAGCTGTCCTAGACTAAGAAAGGATATATGGGCTGTCATTTAAAGAAAATTTTAAAAAAGAAGTAACACTAAGCCATTCTTAATTTGATCCTAGGAGTTTTTCTTTGTTTTCCCAGTTTGGGCTTCATAGCCAAGTGGTTTAGATAATCTCTGCAAGTCCTTTTAATGAGAATTTTACTAATTTTTTTGTCTCTATAATTATAGAATATCATCTCCACGATTTTTAAGAGAAGCTAGAAGCTCCACTGGAGGTTCAATGAATTTCCCAGTAAGAAAATTTTTGTTTAATCAGTTCTCCTGCTAGGGACCAGTAGGTGACTGAGAAGATGCAGAGCCACTAGTTGGCTAGATGGATAGATGTATGTATGTATGGATGGATGATCCAGGCAGCATCCCATTCAGGTAGCCTACTAATCAACTAGCTCAGTACAGGGATCCGCAAGGTCTCCATCTGATACCGGCACTGGGAATCAAATTCCTGTAGATAACTTAGGAAGTCAAGCTATCCCTTTCATCAGTAAGGACACCTCCAAGAATGGGAAGGTCAAGGTCTTCTGATTCCCAGCATCATGTAATTAATCAAAGGCTTTCTGTCTCTTCCCAATTTCCCAGTAAACATATGAAGAAGAAGGTTAATGGAATACATTTCTTGGAGTTCAAACTACAATGTGCCAGCTACATTATGCCCAGCTGTGTTAGGCCAGCGGGGTAGTGAGGACTCAGGAGATTGCATATAATTAACTTCTACATAAGAACTACTCCAATAAACGTGTTTCATACTTGTATGTACATTATCCCTGCTATGAGACAACTCTATTAATACATATAGGGAGAGATGCTAAAGTTTACCAGTAATCAGAAAAAAAGCAATGAGAAAATTAAAAGCAAACAATAGAAAATTGAAGCAACAATAAGAAAATTGAAAAATAGCAAGGTCTGGCCAGGATACTGGACAAGATGAACACTTAGGTACTTAATGGGGAATATGAAATTGTAACTCTCAATTTTGCAATATATTTTGAACATTTGTTGGCATTTAGCTCACAATACAGGCATTCCTATTCTTGGGATGTAACCCAAAGGAACCCTCATACTGGTCAAAAGAAACCATGAATGAGGGTGGTTTTCATAGCATTTTCATGAACGAGAGAGAGGAAAAAAAAAAAAAGGAAACTAAATTTGGGCCCATTTCTATGGGAAGGGATGCCTACTCTGTGGTATAAGCATAACATTGAATGGAAAAAATGAATAAATTATGCCTATATGTAGAACATTGATAGAGTTCAAGAATATCAAAAATACAATGAAGGAAAAAAAGAAGAAACTAAATGAAAATTATAGTACAATGTTGTTTAATTAAAGATACATATTTGAATAGGACTTTACAACAGAGGGTATGCCATTTTCATATGTGAAAAGATACACAATTTCTTTTTTTTTTTTTTTTTAAGATTTTTATTTATCTGACAGAGAGAGACACAGCGAGAGAGGGAACACAAGCAGGGGGGTGGGGGAGGGAGAACCAGGCTTCCCGCCAAGCAGGGAGCCCGGTTTGTGGGGCTCGATCCCAGGACCCCGGGATCACGACCCAAGCCGAAGGCAGACGCTTAACGACTGAGCCACCCAGGCGCCCTGAAAAGATATACAATTTCATTAATAATCAAGAAAAAGCAGATTAGAACCATACAGGTGCAATAACACACGCCACAAAATGGGTAAATGAGAAAACAAACTATTAGTACAACACTTTGTGTCCCCTAGGACTTGTTTTCTCTGAAGTAGGCAGACTCTTGCCTTTCACTTCGATATAGTTACCATCGTTACCATTGTTACCAACAACACAGAACAACTGCAATTCTCCTAAACTGTCCTGAGAGTGTGAACTGGTGTAACACTTGTTAGAGAACCATTTGACGGTATCTAATAGGCTGAACATATGTGTACTCCACGACCAGTAATTCCTGTTCTAGATATACCCCCAATATAAACACATACATGGGTTCACCAAAAGGCATGTACAAAAATGTGCCCAGCAACATTTGTCAGAAGAGCCAAAACCTAGAAGGTAGCTGATGTTCATCAAAAGGAGAATGACATGCGAGATGTTGTCAGTGCCCTGACCATACACCTTGGGCCTCTCAGTCGTAGGGTATACCAGACTGACTTCCAGCTGCTAGCATCTGTAACTCATTGCCCCAGGCCTTTCTCAGTGGTTGGATTTCATTGTACTACAGGCATATCAAGAAATAAGTGCTAGAGAATTAATGCCTCAGGGAGCAGCCTGGCACCAGTGACTGTTGAGAGTGTTATGTATAAATACCTCAGCTTGTTGTTCTCCTGCTGGGTTAACTCTGAGGGATGAGTTCTACATTAGCTTCTAGAGGTTCCTAGAGGGACTAAGCTCTAGTTAACTGTAGGGATAACTTGCTTGACGATAACTCTTTCTCTGCTTTGCTTCCTCACTTTCCATTTAGCGTCTCCTGCTATCACCCCAATCTTTATAATTATCATTGCTCCTAAATAATACTAAATGCTACTTTTGCAATAGCAGTGGTAATGATATGGACTGCGGAAGTGATTGGTTGTTCTCAAGTGCCTTTGATTCACGGAAGGAAGGACCTAATAGGACCAAATCAGCCAGCTAACAACTCAGGCCTTGATTGGCAGTATACAAAGAACCCTGATCTGCAGCCAGCCAGGAGGAAGTGCTAAAAATGAGGCCCAGGATCAAACTTTGAGAATAACAGAGTTTTGAAGTCAGCTGAATTTATAATCTTAGCAAGTCTTCCATGTTACATTCAGGAACATAATGCTAGAGAAAGAGAGTGGCACTGAGAGCCAGGTTGGGAACATCTGGTTTGATGTGCTTGGGAAGCCAGAAGCTCCAAATTTCTCTGAACTCTCTGAACAGCAAAAGTGACCTATTCCCTTCGCTAGAGGATAACCACATCTCTTGCCTGTGCACTGTGTAAAGAAAGTAACTGAGGTGATGCAAGGTGCCTCTTACCCTTCTCAAAATCTGCCTCCACATTTTCTCATTGCTTTGGGACCAATGAAGGGGGTCAAATGTCAGCATGACCCAAGTGGTTGTCCCCAACTCCCCCATTACCACAAACTCTGGCCAAAAACATCATTATCGCTCAGCAAAAGCTTCCAAACTGACTTTTTGTTATCACCCTTCCCTCTGTACCATTTCTGCCTAACATACCAGCACAAGCTAGCAGCTCATGGCTCTGCTCTTCTCTCAAAATACTTCGGTGGCGTCCTACTTCACTTAGGATAAAACTCAAAATGCTTGCAATGGGCTCTAGAGAGTGTCATTCCTTTGTTAACCCCACCCCCTTACAGAATTCTCTGACTTCAGTCTTATTTTTGTCCCCTTCCCTCAGTCCACTCCAACCACAGTGACTTTCTTACTGTCCCTCAAACAAGCCAAGAGCCCACCCCAGGCCTCTTACACCTGTTCTACTCTCTGACCAAAATGCTGTTCTTTAGGATATTCACATGGTTTCTCTTTCTTATCTCTTTCTTTGAAATGTCCCCTTTTTAATGTGGTCTGTTTTTACTGCCTTATTAAAATTAATATTCCCTCTCCTCTGGGACACCCTATGCAACTTTGCTTGCTTTATATTTTTCTCCATAGCCCATATCATCTTCTAACATATAATTTCCTTTACATATTTAATCTGTGTATTACCATGTGGGGGGAGGGGCGGAGGGAGAGGGAGAGAGAAACTCAAGCAGACTCCCCACTGAGCACAGAGCCCTACACCAGGCTTAATCTCATGAATCATTAGATCATGACCTGAGCCAAAACCAAGAGGCAGTGGCTTAACCAACTGGGCCACCCAGGTTCCCCTCAGTGGTCTTTCTGCATCTCGACATAGCCTTCATCTACTACACTCTTTTTTAGTCATTTGATATCTCCATTGAGAAACATAGAAATCTATTGATAAGCAATATATAAATCAACCTGATTACAGTAATAGGCATTGGTTAAGAGCATAGATTCTGGTTTTGGACTACATGGGCTCAAATGCTCACTCCGGCAAGTACTGGTTAAGTTGCATTGGGCATTGTTGTTCATCTCTCTGTGGCTCAGTTTTCACATCCATGAAAAGGGGGATACCAATAATACCTGCCTTATCGGTTTTTTTATAAGAATGAAGGGAGCAAACAAATAACACTTAGAATAATGATTTTATAAGCATGTGTTATGCTCCTTTATATTACATAGCTTTTTAAAATTTTACAGTGTTTTCACAATATTTCTATTTAATATTTATAGTAATTCCATGAGGTAGATAAGGACAATATTTTATCCCTGTGCTATTCTTTGATTTGACAGTTATTTATCATTTAATGTTTGATATGTCCTGGTGTAGGCTTTAGGTTTACACAGATAAATAAGACATACTTCCTGTCTTTAAGAACACCCAGCTAAGATAGAAAATAAATATAGTGGAATAAATGTATGGATAAAGGTAGCACGAAGATGCTGATAAAAACTGAAAATTAGAGGTTAAAAAAAGCATTTCAAGATTGCCCAAATAATAAGCCTTCTCATTTTATATCGAGTGTTTTCCCTTCAAACACCAGGAGGAATAGTGGATAAATCAGTCTTGTAAGGTGGGAAGTGTGAGTTCTAAGACTTTTCTTGCTTCCAGGACAATTCCCAACTTCTTGCATTGCAGTGAAGGACTGATCTTACTCCTCCTTCCCTCACCTGGCCTCCAGGCTGGTGAACAAGATCCCATTATCCTGAAAGCATACATAATAATTCTCATCAAAGCCCCAAAGTGCTGTAAGGGGACCCTGTGGTTATGAACTCTTATCTGACTGGTTCACAGGTTAGGGTAAAGTCAATGTTCCCCTGAACTGAGGATCGAGAAACCTGCATATGACCTTGGGCCAATGATTTCACCTTCCTGCACTTTGGTAAATGGTAGCAATGATTATCACCTTTATGGATTCTAGAACGACTTAGATGGAGCCATATGATGAAAAAGAAAACCAAAACAAGACATTGCATGACCTCGAGAGCGAGTTCATTTCCAAGTTGATTCTCCACCATCTTTTCCATCATGTCAAATTTTGTTTGCTTTTTAAGCTAAAGGAAGTAACTAGCACACTGCTTTGTACAGAGCACAAATTCAAAAACATTTGCTCAACGAATGAACTGTCATCCAGACAAAAAGGCATATTAGTAACTCAGTGTTTAGAAAGACACGTCTATACATCTTTGGCTCTTTTTAATCAGACACAGTCTCATCTTTGAGACTCAATTCGTAACACCTGCAAGTCCTTTAGCATGTTCCATTTCTTTGCAAGGCGGCTTTCCCCGCAGAAAGATTGTGTTCTGCCACAGCTGCACCAATTAGTCTCCCTGCCTGAGCAGAGTGACAATAGTGATATTTTTCTGGATGAATGATAGACCTACTGGAGAGTCCACAAATCAAAATGTCAATTTTCTTTTCGTGTTGGGTTTCTTTTGTGTTCTGTGTTTGTATGTAATTTCTTCTACAAAAATGCCTTTGGATAGAGATAAAATATCTTTTATTTTCAAGTTAACCTAAATAATAAAGCAGATCCGTGGCAGATTTTGACACATTTTGGAATTACAATTGTTGCCTACAAAGTGTGGCAATTGCATGAGTTCCTTGAAAAGAATGATTTAAAAGCACCAGAAGCTTCCTAGAAAAAAGGCAGGCTTGTAAAAGGGTGCAGCTAATGCATGCTGTAATAATTATATAAAATGGAAAATATGGACTTTCAACTCAAGCACAAAGGCCTAGTAGATGCCCAGTTCAAAATAGGTTTTGTTCTAATTATATTATTATTTCTTTACAGTTTTGTCATAGCTTAAAGACTTTATAGTATTTGAAATTTCTGTATGACTTTAAAAAAATACATGCTAAACTCATATGGAATATATTGAAAATCATTATTAAGGTCAGGATAATTACCTTCATGTCTCTATTTTCTATTAAAAATATCTCTGGTAACTTATTAAGTTTTCAGAAATAGTTTTTTTGTTTATATTTTCACTCATTTGCTTACATTTAATTCAGCCATTCAAGGAGAGTTTTAGATTGATGTACGAATTTTAAGGTGAGATAATGTTGAAAACAACTTTTTCCCACAAAAATCTAAGGAAGTACATGACAAAAAATGAGAACACGACTAAGAAGGGAAAACAAAGCATGAATTGACAGCTATAAATCATGAAATCCAGACATGTTCCAGATCAAATGATTGAACTATGCTTGAGGGTAGAGTGGCTTGATTTTAAAACATGGTGATAATTTGGCTTTTAGGGATCATCCAACATTATCTCTTTCCCACATAGAAGGTTCAGAGTCAGAATTTCTAGGTCGAGTTCTTACACAGGCCACTTAAGTTGTCTATGCATTTTCTTCTGAAAATTTAGTTATTCTTTCCATATAAAATATATGGAATTCCTACCATGTGTACTATACTAGATGCTTTTTGGGAAGAAAAAAAAAAAAAAAACAAGGAAGAGAATGCTATCCTCTATAAGCCTACTATGTAAAGGAGAGATAATATATATGTCTAATTAATTCTAAATAAGACAGAAGGAAACACGCTCTAAGAGATAATATGTTCTAGGAATCCAGAAGAGGGAAATATATCACAAGCAAATGGAGGAAATCGGCAAATTCTTTTAGAAGAGGAGATATCTGAACTGGGTCTTAAGTGACAGGAGATATTTGTTTATATGAAAGTAAAGAAAGTAGGTACAGGGGATGGCCTATGCAAAGGCAAGTTAGTAGCTCTATAGAAAGAAGGTTCTGTAGGCCAATTTAACTGGAGTGAGAATGGAGGGAGGCCGGTTTGTGGATGTAATGAGGACACAACTGTGGAGCCTGAAAGTCATAGCTGCTCTATCTAGAAGCGTGAATAGGTTGTGAAAAAGCTGTGTGAAGTATAAAATGTCTTACAAATTCACGTTACTAGTATTGGGCCTTTTAAGTGTAGAGAAGAGATGGAATGTGGTGGTATAGATAATTTCAGTCTATCAGGTCGAACAGTTAATAGTGAAAAACAGGTCATATATAATATGAATGCATTTTGGAAAAGATCAATATAATAGTGTTCATGAAATATGAGAGCCTTCAGAATCTCTGAGTCCTGGACATTAAGCCTTTGATGGTCTTTTAATTTTTCTTTTGAAGAGGGAGAAATTAATATGAAAGAACTGCAATCTAAATATTTTAGATAATTAATTTTTTCTTCTATGAAAAACAGCAATTATTTTAATATGGTATTTGTGATAAACAGTATTCTTTATTCATTCTCACAGCATGAGTAAGCTTTTAAGAAGTATGATAAGCAACAAAGAATAACTGTATAATAAGCAATCACTTTTATTTTGCATATGGGATGAATAAAAGTAGCATTAATAAAGCAGTACAGGGGATATATATCAGAGGGTTTCAGCAATGTATTATTGATTTTATGTTTTAAACAATAAGCATTGAGGAATGCATTCCTCTGAATGCAAGAAGGAAAGATATTAACAAGTTTACATAATCTACTATTGGTAATCTTGTTGCAAAACTGATGGAGATGGGCTATATGAAAATGGAACATTTTCCAAAAATTCAGCAGTTTTCACTGAGTCAAATACAATTTCCAAGGAGTGAAAATCTGTGCATGTGACATCGTGCTGAAGGAGGGTATTTCATTCAGTTATTTTGTGCAGGACCATTTAATCAGCTTGGTGTTCTATACAGGGACCAGAATATCTTAACTGCAGTTAACTTTATGGACCAAAATCTAGATAAATAGTCCCTGTGAAAACTAAAGGCTTATTTTACTTGTAACTTATATATAAATATATTTTTTAAAGATTTTATTTATTAATTTGAGAGAAAGAGAGCACGAATCAGGGGAGGGGCAGAGGGAGAGAGAGAAGCAGACTCCCCGCTAAGCAGAGAGCCCAACGTGGGGCTCAATCCCAGAACCCTGGGCACATGACCTGAGCCGAAGGCAGATGCTTAACCAACTGAGCCACCCAGATGCCCCTATATATATAAATATTTTAAACAAATGAAAATACTGTATCCATCCTATGGATTTAATTATGTAGTATTTACTGAGAAAAATATTTTTATATTTAGATTTATGTACACACAATATAATACACTGTGGAAAAGTATATTATATATTTTTTAAAAAGACCAGATTGCCAGATTGCCTTAGTTTGGAGCCCATTGCTGCTACCTGAGAATCGTGCGATCTTAGATACAGTTTTTAAACTTTCTATGCCTTAATTTCATCATTTGAAACCCGAAAACTAGAGTTACTAAAATAATTAACTGAAATAAATTGTTTAGGATATAGTACCTACGATAAAGGGAATGCTTACAGTTGTTTTTATTGTACAATAGTTATTATTATTATCACATTTATGCCTTTTTCCTTGGAGCATTGGTAAAATCTAGCATGAAGGGTAATTAAGGAATATGCTTTCTCTCTGAATCCTCTTCTTTCTTCACCACATTCTGCAATATCCTTCAAGCTCTGAGACCTCTGGAATTGACCCATATATTTTTCTCAGAGAATGCCCCTCATATATACACACACGTAGATATACATATATACATTTGTACATATATATATATATATATCCAAGTCCTCCCGTTTCCTTTAGTATTAAAACACATTGTTGTAAGATCTGTCAATGAATGGAATTTAAGTAGCTAAAACCAATATTGCTGCAGTGATTTTTTATATCCTGTGTTTAAAACACTGAAGGGTAATATGCAATTCTCCGTACAATAGGAGAAACTGAGGAGTGTAAAGTATAAGAATTCTTATTTTACCAGCCACGTTATTAGAAAGAATACGCAAACCTTATCTTTGGTGCATTAAAGGAAAGGTCACTGAGCAGCTTTTCATTTTCTTCATTGCGCTTTCCTTTTGGTACAAGTGTCAGTTCCAGACAAGAGCCTATCATTTGTTCTTTCTTTTTTTTTTCTCTTTCAAGATACTTAGGAATCTAAAAATATCATTTTTTTTTCACTTGGTTATTTCTCAAAAAAGCCACCCTTCTACCCTTTTACCCTCTACCTTTCTTTATATCCTGTGGACATATTTTTGCTATGTGACTTTTTAGTCGTAGTTGTTCATTTGGAAAAGGGTTAATATCAATTCTTGACCCTGTGAAATAGGGGTGAGATAAAAAGCTATGTGCTTTGATATGAGACGCAGTAAAGTCAACGGAGGGAAGCCAAGGAAATACAATTTGGGCTACTTGCAAACCTCTCAGCTTGCAAACAACTAATCACATTATAAATTATGTATATGCTTAGATTTCCACGGTGATTTGTTTATATGAAGAATTGTTACAAGCTGAGCAGGATCTCGTTCAATCTGCAGTGAGATTTCATAACGTACAGATGAAACAATTTATACAAAAATCATATAGTTTTTAAAAAAATAAAAAGCAAAATACTTTAAAAAAACAAGTCCTTATGAGGAAGATGAAATTTTTAATAGCTACTTATTTCTTGATGTTTATTAACTACACCATGAAACTGAAAAAGTGAGATGAAAATTATCAGAAATGCCTTTCTCCAGATTTCTAAGTTTAATTAAAAATGATATTGCCAAAATGGTGTAGCCACAGACAAACCATGAGAGACGCTGAACTCTAGGAAGCCAACTGAGGGTTGCTGGAGGGGAGGTGGGTGGGAGAACAGGGTAACTGGGTGATGGGCATTAGGTAGGGCCTGTGATGTGATAAGCACTGGGCGTTATACGCAACTGGTAGATTATTAAACACTACATCTGAAACTAATGATGTACTATATGTGGGCTAATTGGATTTAAATAACGAATTTAAAAAATGGTATTGCCACAGTCCTAGAATTATAATTTAAGCATTTTTCTGGTATATTCTACTTATTCATTCTTTTTAAAAGAAACATTTTTACTTGGGGTGCCTGGGTGGCTCAGTCGGTTAAGCATCTGCCTTCGGCTCAGGTCATGATCCCTGAGGCCTGAGATTGAGCCCCGGTATCAGGCTCCCCGCTCAGTGGAGAGTCTGCATCTCCCTCTCCTTCTCTCCCTTCCCCATTTCTGCCCCCCCCTCAAATGAATAAATAAAATCTTAAAATTTTTTTTTTACTTATTTATTTCTAATTGTGGTAAGAACACTTAACATGAGATCTACCCTCTTAAAAAATTTTAAGTGCATAATATAGTATTGTTAACTATAGGCACAATGTTGGACAGCAAATCTCTAGAACTTACTCATCTTGCATAACTGTAACTTCATATGTGTCAAGCATGAACTCCTCAGTTCCCCCTTCCTCCAGCCCTGGGCAACCACACTTCCACTGTTTTGATGATCTTGATTATTTTAGATACCTCATAAGCAGAATCATGCACTATTTGTCCCTCTATGACTGGCTTATTTCACTTAGCATATGATCCTATAGGTTCATCCATATTGTTGCATATTACAGGATTTTATTCTGTGTTATGACTGAATAACACACCTTTGTATGTATATGTCACATTTTGAGGTCCTTTCATACACTGATGGTTGTTTCTCTAGGTTGGTTATTGTGAATGATACTGCAATAAACAACAGAGTGCAGATACCTCTTTGAGATCCTGATTTCAATTCTTTTAGACATATATCCAGAAGTGGGATT
The DNA here is from genome assembly GCF_011800145.1 of Mirounga leonina. Lineage (NCBI taxonomy): Eukaryota > Metazoa > Chordata > Mammalia > Carnivora > Phocidae > Mirounga > Mirounga leonina. The sequence goes on from NW_023270431.1 coordinate 14,170,883, forward strand.
GCTGGCTCATGTGGTAATTCTATTTTTAATTCTTAAAACAGAACAATACAGGCATAAAAACAGACTGAGATATATGAAAAGGTGCTCAAAGTTACTAATCATCAGGAAAATGCAAATCAAAACCACAATAAGATACCACTAAGACCTGTTAGGAATCCTAAAATAAAATAGTAAAATAAAATAAAATAAAATAACAAGCTTGGTGAGGTGTGAAGAAAAGGGAACTTTTGTACACTGTTAGTGGCAAATGTAAAATGGTGTCGCTGCTATGGAAAACAGCATGGAAGTTACTCAAAAATACTAAAAATATATATGTGCTTGTTTATTCTTTTTTTTATTTTTATTTTATTTTATTTTATTTTTTTAAAGATTTTATTTATTTATTTGGCAGAGAGAGACACAGAGAGAGAGGGAACACAAGCGGGGGAGTGGGAGAGAGAGAAGCAGGCTTCCCGCAGAGCAGGGAGCCCGACGTGGGACTCGATCCCAGGACCCTGGGACCATGACCTGAGCCGAAGGCAGACGCTCAACGACTGAGCCACACAGGCGCCCCGGTTTTGTTTTGTTTTTAAAAGAAAGAATTAAGAAGGTGTTTGCTAGAAGGAAATAGAGCATCATTTTAGAAAATATAACGACTGTTGTTAATGCTAGAACATAGTATCAAAACTTAAGCCTTAAGTGGTGAAACCAGATGAAACGGATTTTAAAAAGTTAAACTGGTAACGGGCTGTATAAAGTTGTGTATGAAAAAAGTATTCAGCCTTCGGTCTATTATTTTAGTTTTATGGGGGAAGAGGAAAGAATGGGTGGAAAATCAGCTTCCTACTTGGTTTGCCAACACGCGCCGGCAGGAGAATCAGAGCAGTACCTCCTTCCACCAGATGGGGGGGTGGAAGATTAGCTCCCTGTTTGTTCCAGCCCACACCACTGGCAGGGCCAGTCAGGGGTCAGTAGTGTTGGGGGGCACAAACCCGGCGCTAATCTTCTGGTTTGTTCAAGAGGGTGTGGGATGGAAGATCCGCAACCTGTGCAGCCTCACTGAAACCATGAGGGAAAAGGTTCTGTTGGTATTTGGTAGGGTAAGTATTTCCCAAATCGGTTTTCTGTTCTGTGAGGTCCCTCAGGAAACAGTCCTTGCTTGGAGGTCGTTTGCTTGTTTGTTTGTTTTTGTCTTTGCCTATCGGAGGTTCGGCATTGGAATCCTCTCTCCCACTCTGGATACAATAAGGAAACCCAAGGGACCCACCACCGTGTTATAGCTCAAGTCCCAAGGTCCCTAGACAATCTATGTTCTCGTTTCCATCTTTCAGAGTCTTCTACTTGTTTGTTGTGTTATGTCTAGGGGTTTTTAATTGCAGCAGGTATAACCCTGGAAGAATGGGGCTACTCCTTTGGGGCTGTAAGTGGAAGTGCACATTATTCTTTTTTGTTATAGTCATCTCATTGGAGGTATTTTATATTCTTCTCACAAGCTCCTTTAGAAATGCAGATTTCTAAACTAGTTTTCCTTTTGTATGGCAATGTCTTCTGAGCATGCACCTAAGAATTATGGATAATGGACAAAGCACTACCTATAGTAAAGATCCTTACTCTCTTTTTGTCTGTAGAGAGCAATTTTAAAGATTCTACTGTAATGATTCAGAGACAATAGGGAACTTGACCAATGTCATGCACCTTTAAAGTGACTGAGCCTCAATTTTTAACCAGGCCTGTGAAATTCTGAAAGTTTTTTTTTTTTTTTCCCCCTCCACCATATGGTCTTCCTTGAATGAAATGATTACTTTGCATTTCACTGCTGATATATCATGAGTTCTTTTTTTTAGATTTTTTAAAGATTTTATTTATTTGAGAGAGAGCGAGCGAGCACACGAGTGGGGGCAAGGAGGGGCAGAGGGAGAAGCAGACTCTGTTGAGCAGGGAACCCAATGCAGGGATGGGGGGTCAATCCCAGGACCCTGAAATCATGACCTGAGCCAAAGTCAGACGCTTAACTGCCTGAGCCTCCCAGGCATCCTTACCATGAGTTCTTTACATAGGGATCTGTTTCAATCATATTTTAATGCTTAGTGCTTAGCACATACTACGCATTTAATAGAGTTTGTTTGTTAAATAGGTGTTAATTGGAGCCCCCTTTAAAATTGTTTTAAAAAAGAAAGCAAAAGCTCTGAAAGAGATTGAACAGTACACTAAAAAATAAAAATAAAGAGATAATTATTCATATAAAGGACCTTTCTTCATATGAAAAAGAAGGAAAACTTAGAGGCTCTTATACAAAAAAGAAAAAGATTTGAAATGAATGTAAAGTAAAGGCAACTTAACCTGAGACGAGAACATGAAGGGAATTATTAAATCATCTTCTTTCAGCTTTATCTGTAGAGTCATCAGTGAAATATGCCAGATGAAGAGTCTGTGATGGAGAACACTTGCTGGATCAAAACCAAGAATGAAAGGTAAGCTTACAATTTATGACAAATATTTATCATGTGTTTTACAACTTAAAGGGAAAGGAAAAAAAAAAACCTAAATATGTCCAGATTGCCAAAAGTTTTTTTACATAAACAAATATATCAGAGACAAAGAAATGTTTGATATCCATGAAAGGTTTTTTTTCTTTTACTTATGTTTAATGAGTAGAATATAAGTATGCTTGAAACTCTCAAAACTTCTGTTAGCAGCAAAGGAAGAAACAGCATGACCTTAATTTTCTTTGACTTTCCCACAAACAGTGCATAAAACAAAATACTAAAACATTCTTCAAGTGCAGTTTCATCTAAAAATTATTTCCTGAAATAATTTTCAGGAGGGGGAGGGGGACAAAGGATGGGGAGGGGGACAAAGGAGTTATTTTCTTCTAGAAAATTCAGTCATGATCAGCAGAGCAAGAAAACTGCATAAATAACCAAAGCCTAAGAGTTAATGTCTCTGGATCTTCAGAATATTTAATTTGGTGAAAATGAAATTGCCCTGAAGTTATTTTATTAATTTTACATATATTTATAAAATAAATATATTCACATTTATTTAAATTTATAATGTGTATATTCCATTTATTTACAAATGTGTGTATCTGAATATTAAAAGTAAGTATAATGATAGTAGGGATCCTAACTAGGCAAGATATAATATCTGTTTAGGCCTATGTGGAAATTGGTAATAACACTTTTTCCAAGTAATTAGTTGAAACCATTGATTTCTGTGGGGCCTGAGACACTCAGGAGGGGAATGCCTTAACCCACCGTCACAATAAAGATCCTTGCAGAGAGAGGCATATCCAAGGGCTGGGAGAAGGCAGAAATCAAGGGAGGACAGGTTGCTGAAAAGGAACTTGTGATCACAGCCTGGTTAAAGTAAGAGGTACAGTTTTCACCATAAAGAGAGGAAGGAAAAATGATTGGAGCCAGGGTATTAAGGAGCACTGGGTGTTATACACAACTAATGAATCATTGAACACTACATCAAAAACTAATGATGTGCTATATGCTGGCTAACTGAACATAATAAAAAAATAAAGGTATTCTGATGGGGAAATTAAAAGAATTAAAAAATAAATAAATAAATACAGATGTGCTTTTGGTACCTTGCAGTGAAGGTCGCTAGACTTACAGCAGCTAGTTCAACCAGGCAAAATGTTCTGTAAAGCAAAGACTGTGATTCCATGAAAGTTGCTTCTGAAGTTGATGTACAATACCCTACAGAGTATTTTTCATTAAAATTATGTAGAACCCAGCAACACTTAACTTGTTAACTTGTGCATGCTAATTAATTGTGCTCAAAAAGTCTATTATCACATATCAGTATTCTTCCCAACAAGCATGTTTATTAATTAAATGAAAGGGAGCAAAGAAATAAAGATGGTGATAATAGTGGAGTGAAAATCTACTGAATCAAAAAAAAGCCAAAAGAGGAACAAGTGAGTAATCTATTACTCTAGTCACTCAAGACCAGAATGTGCTGGAACCTAACTTGTTTGAGGGACGGACAGCTGATATTTTGGCCTCCTGTTTAAACCTAAACTGAGAGTTTTTTCTTAAATTTCCAATATAATTTGAATGTTTAGCACTAATATGAATTTTGAAGTTAAGTGACAAAGGGCCTTATTTCCTAAAAAATCTTGTATTCTTACAGAAGGATAGGATTTCTGGGAGCAAGAGTCGAATCTGAGGCATTTGGCATTTGTATCTGTAGAATACATGGCCTACTTGAGGCATTTCAGTCATCCTCTTGGAGTGATAGGGAGCAATTGCTCACCTTAAAGAAGTGACACATAAGAAATGTCTTATACTTAACATTGTCTATATAAGAGATGTATTTCAATTGACTGGTGGGCTAAAATAAATGTAGGAAAAATGACAAAAGGTGAACAGTTTTATTGTCTCTAATGTTCTTTGAAGGACAAACATTCCCCAGTTCTATGATAATCCACCTGGACCATGTAATACAGGTTTCTGACATTGCAGTTACAGTTGTCAGTACTCATGTCCTGCCAAATTTTAAAGCTCAGATAATCCGATATATAACAGTGTTGGCAAAAAAAAGATAGAGTGCGTCTTTTCATTCCTTTATTCACTGAGATCATTCCAGAATACACGATTGTTCGGCAACGCAAGTGATAAAAACCAGACATGTTGAAAGATCTATTGGTATGGATAAATCTTATCTTGTTTTCCTCCTTAAACTTGGCAGCTACTTTTGACATTTCTCAAGTTAATCCATCAAAGTTAGAAAACAAATCATGGCATATTCAAACACTAAATTTTAATTGATGAGGAATAGGATTGGTTTCCATGTCTTTTTGGAATAAGCCACAGCATATAGAGAGAGGTTTCTGCGGTGGTGTTTTGTTTTATTTCATACAGCAGTTTGGAAGAACTGTTTATCTGTTCCAAATTAGAAATCAAATGACCCATTTTTTTCTTTCTTTTTAATCATAGAGAGATTGAGCATTTCCAAAGATAAGTAAATGAAGAAGGAATTAAGTTTGATCCAACAGAATGAACTAATCTAATAACAGAATTAAGTGAGCCAATAATATATAGCTAGACAGTAATAAAGGGATTTGCTATGGGGGGAGTGGTTTAGTGGTTATAGGAGCCCCTATGGAAGTTCCTCTTCAAAAGCTGAAAATGTGAAGAAACAAGGAGAGAGACAATATAGCAACTACCAGCAAAATTAAGTTTCTCTCCTTGGTATAAAAGTGAGGGTTTGGTAATATGTGTGAAAAACAAGAAGAGATCAGCTGGTGGCAGTAAGACATGGCGATTTGACCAAGGCAGATGTGGTTAGAAATTCTCAGCAGTTTCCAACAGTCAGAGCAGGTAGGAAATTGGATATGCAGATTTGCTAGATATGCAACCAAGATCTCACAGGTCCAGAAAAGGGAATAAAACCCAACTTAAAACTGCCTACAATTTAACAGTATCTATAATTTAGTCACAATCGTGGCATGTGATATATAATATTTTCTTTTTTAAATTAAACTTACCGGTGTAACTTTGTGGTAAGTACGCCTGCTGTATTTCAGAAATTCCCAAGACTGCTTGGAAATGCACATTCTTCAATGATACCTTATGTGGATGAATGAAACTTTCCATAAACAGGTATGCCACAAAAACTGCTTTGAGACTCAGAGGCTGATGGGGAGAAAAACACTCATTCTCCTTCTTTTCATGCAGCCTAGTTTTGTTCAGTTTGATGTATCCTGGGTGGCTTAAATAGCAAACATTTATTTCCCACAGTGCAGAGGCTAGGAAGTCCGAGATCAAGGCTCTGGCAGATTCCATGTCTGGGGAGATGGATTCCTGGCTCATAAATGGCTGTCTTCTTGCTGTGCCCTCACATGGTGGAAGGAGCAAGGGAGCTCTCTGGGTTCTCTTTTATAAAAGCACTAATCTCATTCATGAGGACTCCACCCTCATGACCTAATCAAGTCCCAGAGGCCCCGCCTCCTAATACCATCCACTGGGGATTTGGATTTAACATATGAATTTTGGGGTACACAAACACCCCTGAAAAATCGAGAAGTCTTAATTTAAGCAACTTTTCAACACTGCATATCAGCAAAACTATTCTTGACACCACTAAATTATTTATATATATTTATGTATATATAACATTTATTTTCCATAATTTTGTTATGTCCCAGCTATTCAGATCTCTGGAAGTCAGGACAAGAGTTTTAAATGCCACTAATACAAATTTACCACATCCTAAAATCCAAACCTTAACCACTGAATCATGAGGCTTGGACAGGTCTTTCTTTGTTTTCCAGTGCATTCTATATTCACATAAGATCTTCTCCCAAAGGTTGACCAACCTGGGAATGAACTCTGATAAGCTTTGGTTGAACTCATCCTGAGGATTCAGCATTTTCTTTACAATAATAAGTCAGAACCTGGAAATGTAAGTTATGTGGTTACCTCTGTTAAAATTCCATTTACTGATTGATTTAAAACCTGGAAGACTTTAGGAGATTTTCTGTGTTTGGACAAATCTCCTCTAGGAAAGATATAATTTATTTTTTTTATTTTTTATTTTTTTTAAGATTTATTTATTTGAGAGAGAGAGAATGAGAGACAGAGAGCATGAGAGGGGGGAGGGTCAGAGGGAGAAGCAGGCTCCCCGCCAAGCAGGGAGCCCGATGCGGGACTCGATCCCGGGACTCCAGGATCATGACCTGAGCCGAAGGCAGTTGCCCAACCAACTGAGCCACCCAGGCGCCTGGAAAGATATAATTTAAATCAAATCATTTCAAATCATGATTGAAACCACTAGTCAGGAAGACTCGTAATCAGTGCTTATGTGAAAAAACGAGTATGTGTAGCTTGACACAACTGCAGTGTATTTTTCTCATAGCTCAGATGTAGATGTTTTGTATCAGGAGGAGAACACATTGCAAGGCAGCGTATTGTTTTGCATACATTAGCAAACCATTGAGTAGGTTTTATCATGCCTATGATACACTCTTTCATCTCATAATGCTTATGTGGTACCAACATACTGCCTTACTTGATGATTATATTTTTTTATGATTTATTTCCTCTCACATATTCTGGGGTAATGAAAAGCATGTACCTTGCATTATCACTATTCTTTTTTTTTTAAGATTTATTTTGATTTGAGACAGAGACAGCGCGAGTAAGGGGAGGGGCAGAGGGAGAGAGAGAGAGGGGAAGCAGACTGCCCATTGAGCCAGGAGCCCAATTAGGGGCTCAATTTCACAACCCCAAGGTCATGACCTGAGCTGAAACCAAGAGTCAGAGGCTCAACTGACTGAGCCTCCCAGGCCCCCTTCACTATTCTTTTTATGTGGCAATTAAGCAATAAATATTTGTGATTGAGACCAATTTTTAAATTTTCTCTGTGATAGCAAGTACCTAACATTGAAACTATTATCACATCGGTAATTCTTTAAATTTATTTATGCTTTTTTTAAAAAAATATTTTATTTATTTACCTGAGAGAGAGAGTGAGCACAAACAAGGGGAGGGCCATAGGGAGAGGGAGAAGCAGACTCCCTGTGGAGTAGGGAGCCCATTGTGGGGCTTGATCCCTGGGACCTGGGATCATGACCTGAGCTGAAGGCAGATGCTTAAGGACTGAGCCACCCAGGCGCCCCTATTTGTGCTTTTTGATGAGCAACTATTTCTCTCAAAAATAATGCATCTGATGTTCGTGAGGATGCTGAGAAAGGGGAACCCTGCACACTGTTGGTGGGGATGCAAGCTGGTGCAGTCACTCTGGAAAACAGTATGGAGGTTCCTCAAAAAGTTGAAAATAGAGCTACCCTATGACCCAGCAATTGCACTACTGGGTATTTACACCAAAGATACAAATGTAGTGATCTGATGGGGTACGTGTGCCCCAATGTTTATAGCAGCAATGTCCACAATAACCAAACTATGGAAAGAGCCAAGATGTCCATCGACAGATGAATGGATAAGGAAGAAGTGGTATACACACACACACACACACACACACAGGAATATTATGCAGCCATCAAAAAATGAAATCTTACCATTTGCTACGATGTGGATGGAACTATAGGGTATGATGCTAAGTGAAATAAGTCAATCAGAGAAAGGCAAATATCATATGATCTCACTGATATGTGGAATTTGAGAAACAAGACAGAGGATCATAGGGGAAGGGAGAGAAAAAGGAAACAAGATGTAACCAGAGAGGGAGACAAACCATAAGAAACTCTTAATCTGAGGAAACAAACTGAGGGTTGCTGGAGTGGTGGGGGGTGGGAGGCATGGGGTGGCTGGGTGATGGACATTGGGGAGGGTATGTGCTATGGTGAGCGCTGTGAATTGTGTAAGACTGATGAATCACAGACCTCAACCCCTGAAACAAATAATACATATGTTAATAAAAAAATAATAATAATGCATCTGAGATCAGAATACAGTGTTTTTGCTCAGTGCTGTGGTTCTCATCACCCAATTGTTAAAAAATATCTATTGAATAAATGAATACTTTGAATGATTACTATATTCCCATAGCTCCTTTTATCATAACTCTCTGTCTAAAAAGAAATGGAATAAAATGTTTGCATGTATTTACAGAGCAGCTTTTAGCATTTCGTGCTTCTCGTGTTAGGTAAGCTTCTGTGGAAAAGAGATCTGAGAACAGGAACTTTTAAGACAAATGTTTGTTTCTCTTTCAGCTGTCAATCTGGATATGAGTGTTCTGGGGTGACCATATTTGCTCTGCTTTTTGGTATCATCTGGGGACTGGATCTTATTAATATCTCCAATTGATAACCTTTCAAAAATATGAGACATAAAACATCCCATTAATTTTTTTTTTAATATGCTATCGGCTGGTATGAATAAGAGCTTTTTTTACTTTTGTTTCAGATTTCTTTATCAAGTGTTATAAGCTGCATTAATTATATGGAGACAATCTTTCCTTAGTTTACAAAGGTAGATGAACTATGAATAACATGATTACACTTAAGCTGTATATATAAGTATATACACACACAAACACACCCATATATGACTTGGTATACAAAAGACATTTTTGAGCAAAATGTTGACAGTGATTATCTCTGGAGGCTGTATTTGTAGGAGACATTGCCTCTGAACATTATAGATTTCTGTGAACTTGAATTTTCAGAACTTTGACTTTTGTAATAAAAAAATATATTTTAAAGAGGATAAAATGTTCAGGCAATAGTTCTTTCTGAGAGTGAATATTTTAAACACTTGTGACAGAGCAAAGGAATTTTGCCAAAATACAAAAATTCCCAAAGTTTTTGACATTAAAATTTTACCTTTGAAAAATCATTTAAAACATATGAAACTGGGGCGCCTGGGTGGCTCAGTTGGTTGAGCGACTGCCTTCGGCTCAGGTCATGATCCTGGAGTCCCTGGATCGAGTCCCACATCGGGCTCCCTGCTCGGCAAGGAGCCTGCTTCTCCCTCTAACCCTCCCCCCTCTCATGTACTCTCTCTCTCATTCTCGCTCTCAAATAAATAAATCTTTAAAAAAAACCATATGAAACTAATAGTTAAGCACTTATCTTTCAGGAGGCTGGGATGCAATTAATATTTTCAAAGATAGTAAGGTAAAACATGTTAACTTTAGGGTGCCTGGGTGGCTCAGTTGGTTAAGCCACTGCCTTCGGCTCAGGTCATGATCCTGGAGTCCCGGGATCGAGTCCCACATCGGATTCCCTGCTCAGCAGGGAGTCTGCTTCTCCCTCTGACCCTCCCCCTTCTCATGCTCTCTCATTCTCTCTAAATAAATAAATAAATAAATAAATAAATAAATAAATAAAAATCTTAAAAAAAAAAAAAAACCATGTTAACTTTAAACACTTGAATCTCGAAGGGTAATTACCATAAATATGAAACCTATTTTGGAACTACTATTTGAAAAGCATGAACCATTTAATGAAACGATAGCCAAACATATGGCACTTTTTTACAAACCTGATACAAAAATGATCCCCAAATTTAATCTGAAAAGAACTATGCAAAATTTAATTTCATCTATAAGAGAGTGAGTTTAATCAAGCTTGGCCCTTTTTTTATTCAGCATGGCCTTCACAGTAATGTTCCATGAAATTCCAAAATATTGCATACTTATTTGACCCAACTAATCATAGCAGTCAGCACAAAAGCTTGCCTTTCCTAAAATGTTTCTTAAAAACTTTTCAAATAAGGGTCATATGGAGAGAGAGAGGGACAGAGAGAGAGAGACAGAGACAGAGAGATAGAGAAAATGAGAGAGAGATAAAAAGACCTGACAATAAGGATATTAAACAAAGATTAGTAATGAAACTTGATGGAGCCTAAAAAACTCAACAGTACTTGAGAAGTATTTGCCATTTCACCTGAAAGACACATTATGCTTTATGAATTTAGTTCAATCAATGAGTATTTGCACTTTAGTTGAAGTTTTACATTTTACATTTCAAATATCAACTCATAAAGCTTAAATCTTACTTCTGGGGTTTTACATAGATGAAATATTGAGATGGCTGGAATGATAATAAAAATATGTATGTTCACTGGTGAATAATATTGCAAATATTCTACGACTATCTCATTTACAAAATGTAAAACTAAAGTTTTTTACAACATTTATTTTAATTGTCATGACAAACCTGTGAGAGAAGCTATCTCCACTTTACAGATAAACTAATCCACAGTCCTGCTGCCAGGATATAGATGGGATTTGAACCTTGGCAGTAGTCTGGCTCCATAGTCCAATCACTAAACTGCCACGTAGTAAAGCTGCGTAGACTTGAGTTTCTTGTAATATACTAGAACTTCTTCTCTTAGACATTCCCCCAAATTTTAGTAGTGGTGTGTCTGTAATGTAGGTATTTGCTTAGTGTAAATCCTAAAGAGTCTTCCATGTGCACCTTCTAATCATAACTACCTTTTCCTCCTCCAGATTATCCAATCTTTTGAAGTTCTTATTAATCACTTCTTATGTTTCTTCATAGCTTAATGACCCAAATATGGATCCCTGGACACTAGTCTTTAATCTACCACTTTTGATGATTTACTTTTGAGTTTCCATTATTCTGTAAATTCTCTTCAGTTCCTTTCTTTTGCTTACAATTAGTTTGTTGAAGAACCCAGCCTATTTGACTTGCACAGTTTTCCAAAGTCCAGATTTTGGTGGCTGCATGTTTTTCTCTCCTCTGTATTTCCTGCCAATGGGAAGATGGATTCAGAGTCAAAGTCTCTTGGATCTGATCACTGGCAAATCTAGATGGTGTTGTGTTCTTTCTTCAGGAGGCACATCATATCTGGTTGTCTCACTCTTTATGATGTTAGCACCTGTTGCTGTTTAATACCTAGATCTGTGTATTTAGAGTGAGCTGGAAAAATGGCAATACTTTAAGTTTATCACTTATTTTCAATTACTAGACAGAATAGTTCTAGAAAGAGATGTATTTATTCTTCCAGTAGTTTGTTATCCAGCGGTACAGTTCATCTAAAGACAATAGAAATATTTTCCCTGTACTTACGTGATAAGGAAAATCTGTGTCCTAAGATGGCCAACCAAGCCAGTGAGAGAGTCCCAGTCCTTGCCCCGTGGCTCTTCCAGGTTCTTCTCCCTGTCCCACTTTGCCCACATGCCAAAAGTGCCAAGTATGCAGAAGTAGAAGTGTATAAATTGCCCCCTTTTTTTGTGCTCAGGGCTGAGACCTTTGGAGACCACTCTCCTCTGAGCCCACCGGCGTTAAATAAACCTCCTATCCTCCAAGATCTCTGAGTGTCACTTCGTTCTTCTGTCGGGTGATCCAGTCCAGGTTCCGTAACATTTGGTTCCCTGACCGGGAAACCCAACTGTGCTGGCGCATTGTTGCCACCGGTGTGGGGACAACGGCAGGGTGGTGACGGAATGAGGGATCGTAACGGAGAAGGCGAGCCCTGCCTAATTTTTGGCATTCTCCCAGCCTGTTTGCCTCGGGCCGGTCCCACTCCGCTGTTCCTGCCGGACTTAAGGAGACTTGGCAGGTGAGGACCTGGTCTTGATGTCGGATTCTGGTAAGGCCTGGGACCCCAGGACCCAGACAGGCCCACCCCCATTGGGGTGGAAGGGGAGTCTGATCACCTCCCAGAGACCTCTTAGAGGTCTCACAGGTAGGGATTCCCAGGGAGGGAATGTAATAACTCCTGGAGTGTGAATGAATGTGTGAGTGAATGTGCAGGAGCCTATGGAGCCTGAGTGGGCCCATCTGGGAGTCCATGGTGAATAGCATACAGTCTATGGAGGTATTGGAATAGTTTCCGATCAGAAGTCACAATGCTGAGACTGCTATGGCTAAGCCTCACCTAAGCTCCTTTGGGACATGGCCAGACAGACATCTGATTGGTCTCCTCACCTCAGGAGGCACCCCCCCCCCCTTTGTCTGTCTCTGTGCCACCATACACAGGGACATCACCATGGGGTAAGGGCAGAATAAACCTATGGTTCTAGAGACCATGATCAAAAATTCCAAGAAGGGGTTTTCGGGAGACTATGGAGTCAGGATGAACCCCGGCAAGTTGAGAACCTTATGTGAATTGGAATGGCCCACCTTTGATGTCAGGTGGCCTTCAGCAGGGACACTGGATGTCCCAATGATTCGAGTATGGCGAGTCATAACAGGAGAACCAGGACACCCTGACCAGTTTCTGTACATTGACTCCTGGCTAGGAATTGCTCAGACCCTTCCCCTCTGGGTGCAATTCGCTTGCAATAGTCAGGGACAGGCCAGGGTCTTAATCGCCTCATCCAAGCAACCTAAAGACAATCAGCAAAAGCCCCAGTCTCCACAAATCCTAGCCGGAGATCCTGAGGATGAATGGATCCTGCCCTCACCATACACACCCCCAAGATGGTCTGCACCTGGCCCTTCAGCTCTAGACACTCCGCTGCCATCGGTTTCACCAGTACCCCCAGGCCCAGAGGATCCACTGGTGCCCCCAGGCCCAAAGGATCCACTTTTTCCAGGACAAGCAGCCAGGCTGTGCCCCAGGCCTGGTGCAAGTGCCCTCCAAATGCCGGTATGAGAGATGTAGGAACCCAAGAGGCACGATGAAGATGGAATGGTCCAACCCAGCCATTCCATGATGTATTATCAACCCTTCTCCACCACCAACCACCTCAATTGGAAACATAACACCCCATCCTACTCTGAGAAACCACAGGACGTGGTAGACCTCATAGAATCCCTCTTCCAGACTCATCAGCCAACCTGGAAAGACTGCCAACAGTTACTCCACACCCTGTTTAACACAGAGGAAAGGAGGAGAATAATGAAAGGTGCATGGCAGTACCTGGAAGAGCACACACCAGCGGGAGTCATCGACCCTGCTGCCTGGGCTAATACAGCTGCACCCAAAGAGCCAAGCATGGGACTCCACCACAACCGAGGGACAGGCCCACATCTGCTGGTACCAGGAGGCCCTTCTCTGGGGAATCTGGGCAGGAGCTAAGAAACCAATGAACATGACTAAGGTATCCTCGGTCACTCAACAACCAGGGGAGTCCCCCTGGGACTACTATGAAAGACTATGTGAAGCCTAGAGGATATACACTCCATTTGACCCCAAGGCACAGGAAACCCAACATATGGTAAACACCTCCTTCATGGCCCAGGCTGCCCCAGACATCAGCAAAAAGCTTCAGAAACTAGAGGGTTTTGCCAGGAAGAACATCACCCAACAAATAGAGATTGTCAATAAGGTCTACATGAACAGGGAGGTGGCAGCCAAATGGAAAGCTGACAAAAAGATGAAAAAGAAAGTCAGCCTCCTCACCACTGCCCTGAAAGAAAGGGACAATGCAAAGATGGGGAGACCCCAACCACCAAAAGGGGGGAAGCCCAGAACCCCCTTGGCAAGGGATCAATGTGCCTACTGTAAAGAGAAAGGACATTGGAAAAGTAAATGTCCCAACCAAGGAAAGGCTCAAAAACCTAGCCTCTATAAGGAAGAACCCTGAGAGGAGGACCTCATAGGCCTTGTGGGAATGGACTCAGACTGAGGGAGACCAGGCTATTTCCTCCTTGGCCCCCATGAGCCCACAGTCAGAATGAAGGTGAGGGGCCAACTAGTGACTTTTATGGTTGATACTGGGGTGATAGTTGTCACCTCTCTAGTTGGCCCCTTTCAGCAAAAGGATTGTGAACATCCTTGGGGCCACAAGGACGTGGGTGAAACAACAGCCCTTTGCCAGTCTCACCAGTGTGAACTCAAGGGCCACAAGGTCTGACATGAATTCCTTTATCTGCCTGATTGCCCCATCCCTCTCCTTGGCTGAGACATACTCTGCAGTTTAGGGCTCAGATAACCTTTGTGCCCACTGGACACACTAGCTTCTGATTGAACCCAAGGCAAGAGGAGACAGGGTCTCTAATATTAGAAATTACCATGCCAAGGGAAGAAGAATGGAGGCTATTCTGTGCCAGGCCCAAAGATCTAGAGGTAGAATTCACAGATATGCAGCCAAGCAGGGGGTTCAAATATCTCCTGTTAATAGTGTGCACATACTCTGGGTGGGTTGAAGCCTTCCCAACCAGGATGGAGCAAGGCCGGGGAGTAGCTAAAGTCCTCTTGTGGGAGATCATTCCCCGGTTCGGCCTGCCATTAACAATCCAGAGTGACAATGGACCTGCATTTGTGGCAGACATTGTACAGGTCTTGACCAAATCTCTCAACATCACCTGGAGACTCAACACTGCTTATTGGCCCCAAAGTTCAGGGGAAGTAGAATGAATGAATCGCACCCTCAAGGGAACCTTAGCAAAGTTTTGTCAGGAGACTAACCTCCCATGGCCAGATCTGCTACCCCTAGCTCTCCTGCATGCTCGCTGCATGCCCAGGACATCAGGTTTCTCCCCATTCGAATTAATATATGGACAGCCACACCCATGCTTGGGAAATCTTCCAGGAAACTTGCATCAGGTTGGAGATAAAGGGATAAAGGAGCAGCTTCAGGGCCACCCTAAATAAATTACAAAAGTACACCATTGAGAGGGCCCCAATCTCCTTAGGGTCTCAGGTACACTCCTTACAGACAGGGGATGCAGTCGGATCTGTGCGCCTAACAACACTTTTCTGGCTTGTGATCAAGGTGTATACATTTGCATCACCCCACACAATCAATTATGCACACTTTGTCAGTCTCTTACCTGATCTTTCAGTCCTCCCCAGGAGAGATGCCCCACTCATATGGAGATCCCTAGCTGCCCCCAATGTTCCCCTGTGGCCATCCCTCTTATCGTGAGCCTGCTGGCTGCATCGGGTGTTGCCCTCGGCGCTACTGGATGCCTCAGGTTCAGTACCGGGGTTTACTCAACAACTCACAGTGGATTTTTCCACCCTCACTCAGTTGGTCCTGGCCCAGCAGGGCCAAATGGATTCACTGGCCTCAGTGGTCCTCCAAAACAGGTGCGGGCTTGACTTGCTCACAACAGTGAGGTGGGGCTCTGCCTCTTCTTACAGGGGGAATGTTATCTATGCTAATGAGTCAGGGGTGGTCCAAGAAACTCTGACCCAATTACAGGAACAAGAACATCACTGGTGGGAAACACTCCAGTGGACAACTTGGTGGGATACCCTCTCACAATGGTTCCCTTTGTTTGCCCCCCTCGTCGGCCCCCTCCTATTGCTGCTCCTCAAAGTAGCATTTGGTCCTTGTATTCTTAATGCCCTTACTAGGTTTATCACTACTCAAATTGCTAAAATCAGACTCCAGTTATTCCTTACTCACTATCACCCATTAGAAGATGAAAATGATGCCCTCTAAACTAGGTGTTTAAAGGTCCATCAATGGGGGGAATGATAAGGAAAATCTGTGCCTTAAGATGGCCAACCAAGCCAGCAAGAGAGCCCCAGTCCTTGCCCCGGGGCTCTTCCAGGTTCTTCTCCCTGACCCGCTTTACCCACACGCCAAAAGTGCCAAGTATGCGGAAGTAGAAGTGTATAAATTGCCCCCTTTGTTTATACTCAGGGCTCAGACCTTTGGAGACTACACTTCTCCGAGCTGGCCGGCATTAAATAAACCTCCTATCCTCCAAGATCTCTGAGTGCCCCTGGTTCTTCTGTCTGGTGATCCAGTCCAGGTTGGATGTCTTCTTTGGAAACTAGTCTGTTCATGTCTTCTGCCCATTTCCTGATTGGATTGTTTTTTGGCTGTTGAGTTTGATAAGTTTTTTTAGATTTTAGATATTTACCCTTTATCTGATATGTCATTTGAAAATATCTTCTTCCATTTTGTCATTGTCTTTTGGTTTTGTTGACTGTTTCCTTTGCTGTGAAAAAGTTTTTTATCTTGATGAAGTCCCCATAGCTCATTTTTGCTTTTATTTCCCTTGCCTTTGGAGACATGTCTTGCCAGAAGTTGCTGTGGCCGAGGTCAAAGAGGTTGCTGCCTGTGTTCTCTTCTAGGATTTTGATGGATTCCTGTCTCACATTTAGGTCTTTCATCCATTTTGAGTTTATTTTTATGTATGGTGTAAGAAAATGGTCCAGTTTCATTCTTCTGCCTGTGGCTGTCAAATATTCCCAACACCATTTGTTGAAGATATTATCTTTTCCATTGGACATTCTTTCCTGCTTGTTGAAGATCAGTTGACCATAGAGTTGAGGGTCTATTTCTGGGTTCTGTATTCTGTTCCACTGATTTATGTGTCTGTTTTTATGCCAGTCCCATACTGTCTTTTTGATTAGAGCTCTGTAATAGATCTTGAAGTCTGGAATTGTGATGCCACCATCTTTAGTTTCCTTTTTCAAATTTCCTTTGGCTCTTTAGGGTCTTTTCTGGTTTATACAAATTTTAGGATTATTTGTTCCAGCCCTGTGAAAAATGTTGAAGGTATTTTTATAGGGATTGCATTGAATGTGTAGATTGCTAATGAAGGGGGGGGGATCAGAGGGGGAGACGAACCATGAGAGACTATGGACTCTGAGAAACAAACTGAGGGTTCTAGAGGGGAGGGGAGTGAGGGGATGGGTTAGCCTGGTGACAGGTATTAAAGAGGGAATGTACTGAATGGAGCACTGGGTGTTATACACAAAGAATGAATCATGGAACACTACATCAAAAACTAATGATGTAATGTATGGTGATTAACATAACATAATAAAAAAAAAGATTGCTCTGGGAAACATAGACTTTTTAATAGTATTTGTTCTTCCAATCCATGAGCATAGAACGTTTTTCTATTTCTTTGTGTCTTCCTCAGTTTTTTTTACATGAGTGTTCTATAGTTTTCTGAGTGCAGATCCTTTGCCTCTTTGGTTAGGTTTATTCCCAGGTCTTATGGTTTTGGGTACAATTGTAAATGGGATCAACTCCTTAATTTCTCTTTCTTCTCTGAATTCCTGTATGAGTTCCAGAAATTTTGGGGTGGAGTCTTTCTGGTTTTCCACATAGAGTATCATGTCATCTGCAAAGAATGAGAGTTTGACTTCTTCTTCACTGATTTGGATGCCTTTTATTTCTTTTTGTTGTCTGATTGCTGAGGCTAGGACTTCTAGTACTATGTTGAACAGCAGTGGTGATAGTGGACATCCCTGCCGTGTTCCTGACCTTAGGGGAAAGGTCTCAGTTTTTCCCCTCTGAGAAAGATATTTGCTGTTGGTTTTTCATATATTGCTTTTATGATATTGAGGTATGTTCCCTGTATCCCTACACTGTAGAGAGTTTTAATCATGAAAGGATACTTTGTCAAATGTTTTTTCTGCATCTATTGAAAGGATCATATGTTCTTGTCCTCTCTTTTATTAATGTATTGTATCACATTGATTGATTTGTGGATGCTGAACTACCCTTGCAGTCCAGAAATAAATCCCACATGGTTATGGTGAATAATCCTTTTAATGTACTGTTGGATCCTATTGGCTTGTATCTTGGTGAGAATTTTTGCATCCATGTTCATCAGGGATATTGGTCTGTAATTCTCCTTTTTGGTGGGGTCTTTGTCTGGTTTTGGGATTAAGGTAATTCTGGCCTCATAGAAAGAGTTTGGAAGTTTTCCTTCCATTTCTATTTCTTTGAAACAGCTTCAGAAAACAGGTATTAATTCTTCTTTAAATATTTTGCAGAATTCCCCTAGGAAGCCATCCAGCCCTGGGCTCTTGTTTATTGGGAGATTTTTGATTATTGCTTCAAGTTCTTTGCTGCTTATGGGCCTGTTCAAGTTTTCTATTTCTTCCAGTTTCAGTTTTGGTACTTTGTATGTTTCTAGGAATGCATCCATTTCTTCCAGATTGCCTAATTTGTTGGCATATAGTTGCTTATAATATGTTCTTATAAATATTTGTATTTCTTCGGTGTTGGCTGTGATCTCTCCCTTTTTCATTCATGATTTTATTAATTTGTGTCCTTTCATTTTTCTTCTTGGTAAGTCTGACTAGGAGTTTATCAATCTTACTAATTCTTTCAAAGGACCAGCTCCTAGTTTCAGTGATCTGTTCTACTGTTCTTTTGGTTTCTATTTCATTGATTTGTGCTCTGATCTTTATTAATTCTCTTCTCCTGGTGGATTTAGTTTTTATTTGCTGTTCTCCTTCCAGTTCCTTTAGGCTGTGTATTTGAGACTTTTCATATTTCTTGAGAAAGGCTTTTATTGCTATGTACTTCCCTCTTAATACCACCTTTGCTACATCCCAAAGGTTTTGAACAGTTGTGTTTTCATTTTCATTTGTTTCCATGAATTTTTTAAAATTCTTTTTTAATTTCCTGGTTGACCCATTAATTCTTTAATAGGATGGTATTTAACCTCCATGCATTTGTTTTCCTTCCAAATTTCCTCTTCTGATTAAGTTCAAGTTTTAAAACACTATGGTCTAAAAATATGCAGGAAATAATTCCAATCTTTTGGTACCAGTTGGACCTGATTTGTGACCCTATGTAATCTATTCTGGAGAATGTTCCATGTGAACTCAAGAAGAATGTGTATTCTGTTGCTTTAGGATGGAATGCTCTGAATATACCTGTTAAGTCCATCTGGTCCAGTGTGTCATTCAAAGCCCTTGTTTCCTTGTTGATCTTCTGCTTAGATGATCTGTCCATTGCAGTAGTCCCCTACTATTATTGTATTATTTTCAATGTGTTTCTTTAATTTTGTTATTAAATTGTTTATATAATTGGATGCTCCTGTGTTAAGGGCATAAATATTTACAGTTGTTAGATCTTGTTGGATAGACCCTTTAATTATGATACAGTGTCCTACTTCATCTCTCATTACAGTCTTTGGTTTAAAATCTATCTTGTCTGATATAAGGATTGCTACCTCAACTTTCTTTTGATGTCCATTAGCATGATAGATGGTCCTCCACCCCCTCAGTCTCAATCTGGAGGTGTCTTTGGGTCTAAAATAAGTCTCTTGTAGAGAGCATATTGATGGTCTTGCTTTTTTATACAATATGATACCCTGTGTCTTTTGATTGGAGCATTTAGTCCATTTACATTCAGAGTAACTATTGAAAGATATGAATTTAGTGCCATTGTAGTACCTGTAAAGCCACTGTTTTGGTATATTGTCTCTACTCCTTTCTGGTCTATGTTACTTTTGGACTCTCTCTTCACTTAAAGGATCCCCTTTAATATTTCTTGCAGGGCCGGTTTAGTGATCACAAATTCTTTTAGTTTCTGTTTGTCCTGGAAGTTCTTTATCTCTTCTTCTATTCTGAATGACAGCCTTGCTGGATAAAGCATTCTTGGTTGCATATTTTTCTCATTTAGCACCTTGAATATATCATGCCCATCCTTTCTGGTCTGCCAGGTCTCTGTGGATGGGTCTGCTGCCAGACTTGTGTTTCTACCCTTCTAAACTAAGGACCTCTTGTCTCAAGCTGCTTTCAGGATTTTTTTCTTTGTTTCTGAAATTTGAAGCTTCACTATTATATGTTGAGGTGTTGACCTATTTTTATTGATTTTGAAGGGGGTTCTCTCTGCCTCCTAGAGTTGAATGCCTGTTTTCTTCTCCAGATTAGGAAAGTTCTCAGGTATAACTTGCTCAAATATACCTTCTGGCCCTTTCTCTCTTTCCTCTTCCTCTGGGGTTCCAATTATTCTACTATTGTTTCTAATTTATGGTCTCATTGATCTCTCAAATCCTCCCCTCATGATCCAGTAGTTGTTTATCTCTCTTTTCCTCAGCTTCTTTATTCTCCATCACTTTATCTTGAATATCACTGATTCTCTTTTCTGCCTCATTTATCCCAGCAGTTAGAGCCTCCATTTTTTATTGCATCTGAGTAATATCCTTTTTGATTTTGACCTGATCAGATTTTAGTTATTTTATTTCTCCAGGAAGTGATTCTCTAGTGTCTTCTATGCTTTTTTCAAACCCAGCTAGTATCTTTATAATCTTTGTTCTGAATTCTAGCTCTGACATCTTACTTATATCCATATTGATTAAGTCTCTGGCAGTAAGTACTGCCACTTGTTCTTTTTTCCGGGGTGTTTTTCCATCTTGTCATTTTGTCCAGAGAAGAACAGATGAATGAGAGAACAAGATACAAAATATCAAATGTGACCCCAGAAAAATATACACTAAAAAAATCAAAAGAGGTCAGAAACCAAAAAGAAAAAAAGGAAACAAAAAGAGAATATAATGAAACAGGTGGGCAGAACAGAATAATACACTAAGTCCTGTGTGCATTTTGGTCTGTTTGTTAGAGGAAACTAGATCCCAAAATTGTAAAGAAAGAAAAACTTACATATATATATATATATACACAAAAATAAAATTGAGTACAATGAAAGGAAGCCAAAAATGAAGACTATATATATATAATGTAAATGTTAAAATGAAAATTAAAAAGCCTTAAAAAAGAGTTGATAAATATGAAACTAGTTGAAAAGGAAAAAAAAAAAAAGAAATTTTAGACTGGAAGACTGAAGAATCATGAGAAAAAAATCCTTGAATTCTATATACTGTTTTTCCCTAGTGCTGGAGTTTTGCAGTTCTGTGTAATCAGTAAACTTGGTATTAGCTGGCTGTTCCTGCCAGTCTTCTGGGGGAGGGGCCAGTTGTGCTGATTTTCAGGTGTCTTTGCCTTGGGCAGAACTGCACCACCCCTTTCCAGGGGGCCGGGCTCTCTGTAAGCAGCTCTGGATTGCTCTATGTGGCTTTTGTTCTCTGAAGGGTTTTAGTACCACTTTAGAAGATGAAAGTGGCTGTGCCCCAATCTCCAGCCTGGGAGCTAAAAATTTGCACCTCTACCCAACCCTTCAGTGAACCCTCACAGAAAAAAAAGTCAATCACTTTTGTCCCCCTGGTTTCTGCTCATGCTCTGTGTTCACCCAGCATGTGACCAAGGATTTCTATCTTAGGCATGTGACTCCTATGACTTGCACTTGCGCTGCCCCTCCCCGGGGAGGGTGAGGGGTCTCCTTGCAGTTCTGCCACTTGCTGGGCCTCTGCTTGGAGAGCAGTCACCAGACCATGCCATAGTTCACAGTTTATGGCAAGACCAAGCAAAAAGCTCATTCCTGGACTCGCTGCTTGCAGCCGGCTTCTCTGCTCCAATGCTAGGGAACTCTGCCACACCCAGGCACCCCCGTTCTTTCTGTGACCCTGGGAATCCTGAGACCATGCCGTCCCACCTAGGATTTTGCCCTGCTTCACCACCTGAGCATCTTTCAGGCAGGGATGTCTCCTACTGAGCAAATTTTTAAAAGTTCTGATTTTGTGCTCCACTGCTATATCAATTTCTGATAGCTGGCTGATGGAGGCTCCCTCCCCCTGTGTTTTATCTTCTGATATATTGCCTCAGATTTATTTCTCTGCACTTCCTACCTTGCAAAAAGTGGTCATTTTCCTATTTGTAGAATTGCAGCAATTCTTTTCCTAGATCTTCAGTTGAGTTCACAGGTATTCAGAATGATTTGATAGCTATCTAGCTGAATTCCAGGGACCAGATGAAACTAGGGTCCCCTCCTCCTCCACCATCTTCCTAAGAAAAACAAAACAAAACAAAACAAAACAAAACCCAAAACAAAATAAAAAAAACCTAAGCCAGACTTATAAAGAAACAGAGACACACATTTCCGACATACAGAATAATAAAGTATACATCACCATTAACCCTTAAGATCTTAAAAGATTAATTTGGCAATATTTTAAACAATTCCATGTCAAAAAATTTGACATCTTAGACATAATTGACAAACACATCGAAAAAATTTATCAAAATTCATCTCGAATAGATAATCTGTATCTATTAAATAATTGAATTTGTTGTTAAAAGCTTTACTCAAAAAAGATTATTAAAAACAAAACAACAACAACAAAAAAAAAAAACACCTAAAATCAAAACCCAACAAAATCAGGCCAGATAGCTTCAATGATGTTCTTGCAAATGTTTAAGGAACAAATTATACTGGTTCCATATAAAATGTTCCAGAAAATATCATAAGTTGAAGCACTTCCTAACTCATTTTATCTGGTCATTACTGCTCTGATACCAAAATCATACAAAGACATAACAAGAAAATAAATCTATGGAATAATATCCCTTGTGAACACACATTCAAATGATCTCAACAAGATATTAGCAATTTTAAAGCAACAATAAAGAAAAAAGATAATACATCAGCTTAAGTGGTGATCTTAGGAATGCAAGTTTGATTTAGCATTCAGAAGCCAAACAGATAGAAACATAATTAAGTAATGTAATTCACAATTTCAGCAAACTGAATGAGGAAAAAAAATAGAGGATCAACTTAATACATATAAACAAAAATTGGCAAAATTCAATATCCATTCTTTATAAAAATTCTTTTTATTTTTTAAATTTTTTTTTTAAAGATTTTATTTATTTATTCATGAGAGACGGAGACAGAGAGAGAGAGGCAGAGGGAGAAGCAGGCTCCCAAGGAGCAGGAAGCCCGATACGGGACTCGATCCCAGGACCCTGAGATCATGACCTGAGCCGAAGGCAGACGCTTAACCATCTGAGCCACCCAGGTGCCCTCTTTATAAAAATTCTTAGTAAACTAAGAGAGGAGACAGTTTCTCTAGCCTGATAAAAGGCATCTTGTAAAACAAAACAATAAAAACAAAAGACTACAGCTAACCTCATATGCCCCTGTGGTAGACTGGAAAAAAAAAGACTTACACTGATCTCATGTTCCCTATTCAACACCATAATAGGGATCCTACGTTTTACCATCTATTCAGAAAAGAAAGAAAAAGGCACAGATTGGAAAAGGAGAGAAATAAAACTGCTCACTGATGTCATGATTGTCTACAAAGAAAATCCCAAAATTTCTATAAAAAACTCAATTTAAAAAAATAATTTTGGATTTTTTTAGAATGAGTAATTAGAAATCAAATTTTTAAAAAGTACTATTAGAAATAGCACTAAAAAAGAGAGATATTAAAATATAAATCTAAAGACATATGTGCCCAATTTATAGGCTGAAAACTGAGAACTCAGATGAAAGCAATTAAAGAAGATCTAAATAAATGGAGAAATAATGCCATATATATGGATTGAAGGATTCAATATTATTAATATGTCAATTATCCCATTATTGATCCTAGCAAGACAGATGTACACATATATATGTCTATGTGTTTATATATATGTATGTATGTGTATATATGTTTGTATATATTTATTTATGTACATGCATATTTATAATTTGTAGAGTTGACAACTGATTCTAAAATTTTCTGGAAGAGAAAATGAATTCGAATAGTCACAAATTTTAAAAAAAGAGGATACTCAGTACCTGTTTTCAAGAATTACTATAAATTTGCAATAGTGAAGTCAGTGTGGTGAGACACAGTGGATGGATATATTCTATAGTATAACTTGCTGATAAAATTGCTTGCCAAATATACCAACTAAAATAGATTTTAACCAACAATTAAGGGCTATACTAATTTATTTATCTTTTCTCTTTTTTCCTTCCTTCCTTGCTTCCTTCTTTCCTTCCATCTTCTTCCCTCCCTCTTTCCTTTCTTCCTTTTCTCTCTTGACTCACTTTTATAATTTAAATTTAAACAAAGTCAAGTTTTCAAATACATTCCAGATCATGGTTTGGAATTAGAAAACATGGAATTGACACCTCATGTCTTCACTCTGGCTGTTTTTCTTTGCAGATTACTTAAAGCTTTCAAACTTCATTTTTTTCCAATTCTGAGCTGGAGGTATCAGCATCTGTCTTATGAGTTTTGTGTATGCATATGGAGAAAGAATTAGAATTTTTTGTTTTTATTAAAATGATAAATTATTTTGATTATTATAAAATATGTTTATATACTTCAGTTTACAGCAAAAACTTAAATGAAACAAAATACATGCAACCAAGGCTGAGGCTACTTGCAGAGTAAATAAAAAATACTTGAATCTTCAATTCATGGTCAGAAATAACTTCCTTTCTCCATCTTATCCTGCCAATGATTTTTTTTTTTTTCCTGATCAGTAGAGGTTTTCAATGAAGTTGTAATTTCTTACCATAGCATAGTGTACCCCTCAGTATAGAGACGTATTTTTGAGATGGGTGGGACTTCCCTACTATACCTCTTCTCTTCTCTTTTTCTCTAATAAATAACCTGAGGAAAATAACATGACTGCTGCATATTTACATATTTCAGGCTGTTCCTCAAAGATTCCTTGGTTAGTGATTCTAAAATTATTCATTGGTTGCATTCACATGAGCCATACTTTTTTCCTATACAATTTCCTTAGTCTTGTAGTAGTATGTCAGTTTTAGTATGATTACTATGCTATTTTAGTTTGCTATTAAAGTCCACATGTCACCAGTTAACACTCTGATTCCTCAGTTACTCATTCCCCACATCATCTAGCCTATTTCACTGATACTCACTTCCTTCCACTATAGAAAGCATATTTCCCATCACATGTCTCTTCATCTCCCTTCCTCAGTAATCTATTGAATTCTTAATCTGGTTTGGACATTATGCTACAGGTGGTATAGCTTTGTTTATCTTCTCACTTAATAGAAAGTTCTCATTGAATTTCATCTTCTAGCTTGAAACCTACCCCTTTAAGTTCTCAGTAAATGATATATATTTTTTTAATTTTTTTTCAGCGAGAGAGACAGAAAGACAGAGACAGAGGGAGAAGAAGGCAAAGAATCTTAAGCAGGCTTCACACCTAGCGTGGAACCCGACATTGGACTCAATACCACAACCCTGAGATCATGGCCTGAGCTGAAATCAAGAGTTGGATGCTTAACCAACTGAGCCATCCAGGCACCCCGGTCTTCAGCAATTTTTAAAATTTTCCATTTGAAAATGCTTATTTGTAAATATTTTAAGGTTGTCAAGTGTTGCTGTTTGTCTCTTTGGTTTGACCGTAAACACCCTGATGGATGAAATTGGCTTTCTTAGTTTTTTTTTTTCTTTTTTTACTTTTCCAACGTTTTTTTTTTTTAAGATTTTATTTATTTGTTTGACAGAGAGACACAGCAAGAGAGGGAACATAAGCAGGGGGAGTGGGAGAGGGAGAAGCAGGCTTCCCGCTGAGCAGGGAGCCCAATGTGGGGCTCGATCCCGAGACTCTGGGATCATGACCTGAGCTGAAGGCAGACGCCCAATGACTGAGCCACCCAGGCGCCCACTCTTCCAAAGTATTAAATGTTTAACATACAATTGGTGTTCAGTGAATCTTAAGAGAGTCACTGATACATTGACGTAAGTTTTTAGTCGCTAAAAAAATCAATGACTACATTTTAGAAAACATTTCTGTGGAACATCTATTCATCCATCATGCTTGTTTTTCTCTTGGTAGTGCAAACTGTAAATGTTTTTCTACTATTAGCATACACACCTGCACAGTATCCCTCACGAGTTTTCTTTGCTACAGCCTTTTCCCCAAATCTGTCATTATGCTTGCATTGTGCATTTTAATGCATAATGGAAAACCTGCATGCATTGTGAACAGTGGCATAATGTATTCTTCAGGGTGATAAGTTATGTTTCATGTAATGTCAGTTCCTCTCTCTGAATTTACTCTGTTCTCAGTAGATGCATTTCAAATTAATAGAGCATTAGTCCCTAATCAAGGAAGTATTTAGGAATACATTTTTAATTAAAATGAACTATAGGGAGGAATAAATAGCGCTAGACATTTTGTGTTAATTTGACATAATACATTACTCATGTATCTTTGTGCATTATTAAAAATTAGTGTTGCTGGTATGGTTGTAAACCCAATATAAAAATTAAGGCAAATGGAAGGAAGCAGAATTAGTAGGGCATGTTTTTATTTTTTTTATTTATTTATTTTTATTTTTTATTTTTTTAAGATTTTATTTATTTATTTGACAGAGAGATAGCGAGAGCAGGAACACAAGCAGGGGGAATGGGAGAGGGAGAAGCAGGCTTCCCGCCGAGCAGGGAGCCCGATGTGGGACTCGATCCCAGGACCCTGGGATCATGACCTGAGCCGAAGGCAGACGCTTAAGGACTGAGCCACCCAGGCGCCCAGTAGGGCATGTTTTTTTTTTTTTTTAAAGATTTTATTTATTTATTTGAGAGAGAGAGAGAGCATGAGGGGGAGAGGGTCAGAGGGAGAAGCAGACTCCTCGCTGAGCAAGGAGCCCGATGCGGGACTCGATCCCGGGACTCCAGGATCATGACATGAGCCAAAGGCAGTCGCTTAACCAACTGAGCCACCCAGGCGCCCCAGTAGGGCATGTTTTTAAAAAACCTAAAAATCACAGAGGCTGTGATGTAAACCAAATCATAACATATATACTTGTAAGGATCTAAAGCAATAACATAATCAAGCCATCGACTTGCTTACAAGTAAAGAACAGTACAAGGCAGATACAATGCCTGTTTTTAATTAAAGACCACGTGATCTCCCTTTGTAGCATCATCATCTTTGCCATCAGGAAGTTCTTTTACAAGACAGCTTTGATGAACCATGTCAGTCTTTTTGTTTGTTAAAATATATTCACTTATAGAAGTCCAAAAAATGTACTTTGCATTTTACACATGAAATATAAAAGTCCCCCAAATTCAAGCCCCAAGGATTTCACAGTTAACTTTTAGACATTAGCAGAAATTCAGAATATGTGAAAAACAAACAAAAGACTCAAATCTGCTAAATACTATGAAAAAAACACCATCTTATATTCTTGCAAGATATGTAAGTTAATAGTAAAGATACTACACATTTTCTGTAATTGAAGTCTGTAGTCTTTTTATCTTAAGATTATATAAAGAAAATAATTGCTCAATATGAAAATATTATTGGAATTGAGATTGTTTCCCTGATGCTGATTTTTTTAGAAGACAAAGCTATATGAAATTTGCAATCCACAAATGCTAGGGAATGAGTGATAACTTCTATACCAACTATTTCCAGGGCGTACAGAGGGTTACTTATGCCCTGACATGGTGCTCAACAATTGGAAATTTACTTTCAAGAGGAAAGAGTCCCGTTCCCTCAAGACGTGTAAAATCTCTCTCCTGTATGTAGCAGCCCATAGACAGTCTTTGATGAGGTTCAGATCCAGAAGTCAAAAAGGGGAGAAGAACTACTGCCAAAGAAGGATAATGTACTCAGCATGCTCCACGTATAAATTCAGAAAACCAAAGCCAAGATTAATTAGCAAAGAGTAAGATCTACTGGTGATAAATTCTGTAGGCCTTGAGGCAACAAAGGGACAGCCCAGTCAGAAGAGGATACAACTGGAAATAAATTATTTTCTGATTCACATCAAGTAAGGGTTATCATCAAGGCTTTGTGTGCAGGATCCAGACAGATGATAAAATCTATTATATAATTCATTTTACACAAAAAATAATATGTCATTTAGATTCTCATTATAGAACTTGGGTCTCTGAGAGGTTTTAAAAAGTTTTTATTGTATTCATAGTTAAAGAATCCTACCTGTATTGTTCATTTTTTTTTTTTTTTAAGTAGGCTCCAGGCCCAGCGTGGAGCCCAACATGGGGCTTGAACCCATGACCCTGAGATCAAGCCCTGAGCTGAAACCAAGAGTCAGAAGCTTAACTGACTGAGCTACCCAGGTGCCCCCTATCTGTATTATTCTCTATAGCTATCTGGATGGAGCAGATATCACATAATATTTTAGATATATGAGAATAAAGCTAGAGAAACAACACCTTATCCTCAATTTAACTTTAAGCACATTTTTAAATAAAGGTTTTATTTATCTTTTTGAGAGAGAGAAAGAGAGAGCGAGCACATGCTGGGGGAGGGGCAGAGGGAGAGGGAGAAGCAGACTTCCCACAGAGCAGGGAGTCTGACATGGGCTCTGTTCTAGGACTATGAGATCCTGACCTGAGCTGAAGGCAGATGCTTAACCGACTGAGCCACCCAGGCGCCCCAGCTACTAAGTTTTTCTGTCTCGTATTAGCTTTTCTCATATGACCCCAAGTAAGATTGTTTTTCAGATTAGAGAAGCCTAATAAAACTTTCAACAATGTCAATTAGTAGTTGTGTGAACTTAAGTAAACAATTTTCTCCAAATTTCACATGGCTCAGCCATAAAATGGAAACAATTGTTACTCAAAAGAATTTTGTGAAGATAAAAGGACACAATTATTATATCTATTACATTACATTATTAAGACATTATTACATCTAGATCAATGCCTAGCACATATCAGCCATTCAGATAGCTAAATGTGAAAAATTGTACATAATAGATGGTACTCTGTTTCTAATGTAATCTTTCACAACTTTCTTCCTAGCAGTCATTGTTGTAATTTATTTGTGTTTTTTTTGTGTGTGAGTTAATGATAACTGCCATCTTGTACTGAAGGCATAAACAGAAACAATTTGCTTGAGTACCAACCCAGGAAACCATTTGTGACTTTATTACAAGATACAAATGCTTCAAGATCTCTGTGTTCAGAAGTTACCACATTAATTTGGAAAGCCAAAACAAACCACTGTGTACTATTAAATGCATAAATAGACACAGTTTTAAGTGTAAAAATGCTTCTACTTACCAAATTCGGAGAGAAGTTGCTGTTTATGTAGGACTTGGAGTTAATTATATCTGTGATTCAATTTCACCCTTAAAAAGGAGAATGTCACCTTGGGATTTAGTGTTTACATCTGTGCTCTGCAAGAAAAAGCACATAATGAGTGTGGATTAATCATTCCTTGAAAATCTGAAAGCTCAAAGGGGAAAAATAAATGTGCAAAAAGAAGTGATATTCGGAAACTATTTGAAAATAAGTAACAATAGAGTGTATGGACTCATCTTGAAAGTGACCATTTCTCTGATTTATTTGTACTCAAATATTGCTCTGGGTACTGGCAACCAGCAAAACTGCACCAGGAACTCCTCACCCCCCATCAAAGATTTCTGCTGTTAAGCCTTTGCTGGAATATGATTTGGGGTCACTATGAATGAATGGATTAGAATAAATGAAGGTATCTTCAGTGCAGTAGTCTTTATGTAAGAAACAAAAGATGCAGGAATTGCATAGAGCATATGTAAATATATAGGTGTCCCCTGCTATCTGAAAGTGGAGTATTCCTATGAAAGTTTTTTTTTTTTTTAAGAATTTTTTTTAAATTTTATTTATTTATTTGACAGAGAGAGACACAGTGAGTGAGGGAACACAGGCAGGGGGAATGGGAGAGGGAGAAGCAGACTTCCCACTGAGCAGGGAGCCCGATGCGGGGCTCGATCCCAGGACCCTGAGATCATGACCTGAGCTGAAGGCAGATGCTTAATGACTGAGCCACCCAGAAGCCCCCCTACAAAAGTTTTTGTAAGCCAAAATGGTGGGCGTAAAGCAAAGAAGCAGTTATTGTTATTTTATATGGAAATTTTTTTGACCCAAAAAATAACCTCTTCAGCTTTTCTGATACATCTTGCTAACAAATGCACAAAATAAATTGAGATAAAGCACTGTTGCTCACAGCTATGGCAGCTTGATGCTGAGCTGCTGAGTGTAGTGTCTGGGGAAGGAGCTTGGTGATGCCACTCTTGCTGTTGGGGGTGTCTGCTGCCTCTATAAGGACCTGCCTGCAAACAAATGCTGAATGCTGCTTTCACTTTTTGCCTTTTTTCCATAAAAGCAAAAATCCTATCTGGATTTCTTTTGGTTAGCAAAAACATACTAATGTAGGTCTTTTTATTTTTTATTTTTTTATTTTTTTTTAAATTTTTTTTAAAGATTTTATTTATTTATTTGAGAGAGAGAGAATGAGAGACAGAGAGCATGAGAGGGAGGAGGGTCAGAGGGAGAAGCAGACTCCCTGCCAAGCAGGAAGCCCGATGCGGGACTCGATCCCGGGACTCCAGGATCATGACCTGAGCTGAAGGCAGTCGCTTAACCAACTGAGCCACCCAGGCGCCCCTAATGTAGGTCTTTTTAAAAGCAAAGTGGAGTAACATACACTTTTGAAGAGCGGGGATACCCGTATGACTCTACATATTTTGTCTTTTTTATACCTTTGTATTTTATACATTTGTATTTGTGTGTATTTTATTTATTTTTAAAAATATTTTATTTATTTCTTTAAATTTTAGAGAGACAGAGAGAGAGAATGCCTGAGCAAGAGGGTTGGAGGGGTGGAGGGGACGGGGAAAGAATGTTAAGCAGACACTGTGCTAGGCACAGAGCCCCATGGGGGGCTCGATCTCACAATCCTGAGATCACGACTTGAGCCAAAACCAAGAGTCAGGTGCTCAACCAACTGAGCCACCCAGTCGCCATTATTTGTGTATATTTATTGTATTAAATATTTAAAATATTTTAATTATATATCGAGTTAACATATTTAATAAATATACTTAATTATATTTGATAAATATGTTAAAATAATATTTTATCATATCAAATATATGCAATATTTATATATTACATATGTATTGATATATCTATATTTTTATATATTTAGCATATGTTTTTATTTTTTTTTCAGTTTGTCCTTTCAGTTCCTCAGCTATAATAAAAGGCAGGCAATTTGAAAGCATTTTATTTATGCTAGGTAATGAGAAAGGTAGAAAAGAAATAAAATAGGAATCAAAACGCTCTTATAATCAAATATTTAAGTATCAGCCTAACTATTGCCAGGAAATTAGAGGAAATATATTTAGAGTTTAAAAACATTAAGCAACTGGCTGTTCATATTTTCTTACTGATAACATTCCTAAAAGTCTACTAAAATCAGCAACAAAAATACTTCAAAATGTATATACACGTGAGCTATGTTGGTTCAATGTTGAGGATGAATGTTAAGTGATGATTTGTTAAGGTAGCTATCACCTTCGTTTATCGTCAAACCCACAACAAGCTGTGCAGAGGACAAACACAAGGTCAAGAAAAGAGTGAATAGAATCACTCATGCCTCCCTTGTTCATCCTGGGGATGCACCAATAATTCTGGAGGCTCAGTGCTGTGCTGATTGTGAGGAATCCATCAGGATGAAGAAATCCCAAACCAGAAGTTCACGTTACTACAACAAAGGGAAATTCTTGCAGTACTATAGTTACGTACAGCCTCCTTCTGTTTCTCTCCTTGAAACCTGCCCTACTACAGGCTTCAGGGCAGCAGGGCTGGCCATCGCTTATCACCAGGTAAAAGCAAGCAGGATGCTATTTGCTTGCCGAATACCATATTTTTTTTTTTTGATTACTCTCTCCTATAAACTTGTCCCCTCTTTCTGTTTAGAGATATTGGAAAATTCTACCCAGAATTTTCTACAAGACTTTTTGTACCTTAATATAAATTTTATATGAATCATTATTAGGATAAGTTGCTACTAAAATATTTTTTTTCTAATAGCTACTATAGATAGCAAAATAAATTCTAAAATATATTCCTTAGCAGATTAGTATCCCAAAATTATTTCAATGGTAGAATTAGGAAGGGGATGCAAAATACTGCTATTTATCTTAGTTTTTAAGCTCAGTCAAGACTTCTGGCTTCTTCAGAGGAATTAGAAAGCTAAAAAGAACATCGCTCCCATTCTTCCAACAGAGAGCTGAGAATGCAGGACAACCAAATGATCCCGAGTCCATGAAAATACAGTGCACCAAAGAAACAAGGAGCACAGTACTGCTTACCTGGGGCAGATTCTGCCAAGCACCATATAAGATGGTAAGAAGAATTCAGCTAAAATGTTAACAATTTGCTAAAGGCTATGTGTGGACTAAATGAAAATTTAGAACTCCTAGGATGAAGAAGTACAAACTTCCAGTTACCAAATAAGTAAGTCATAGGGATGAAATGGACAGTGTAGGGAATAGAGTCAATAATATTGTAATCACTTTGTATGGTGACAGGTGGTAACTGCCTTTATCATGGTGAGCATTTCATAATGTGGAGAGTTGTTGAATAACCATGTTGTACAACTGAAACTGATATTTGTCAACTGTACTTCAATTTTAAAAAAGCAAAATGAATGAATGAATGAATGAATGAATGAATGCAATTTGCCTTCTCCTCCCCAAAAACAAAACAAAACAAAACAAAACAAAAACACAAAAACCTGGAACCCATAAGGGCTAACAACACAAAGTGAATCAACTGTCCCTCAAGGGCTCTTGCCCATGTACCTCACCAGGTGCTCATAAGAAACATTTGAGCAAAACAAGAGTCCTGAGAAGGCATAGTGCTTGGGGGACAGGAATAGGAGCTGTTGCTGGTAAGGCACAAAGCCCACCGGAATCCATCTACCCCTTGGGAACAAAAGCCCTACTATGTTGCAGGAAAGGCAGCAAACATTGCCATCTGTGTGGCTGGGGTAAAAGACCACTCACTGCAGCTGGGGGAAGGGAACAGAAAAACATCCTCTCTGGGGGGGTGGGGAGGCAGGGGTATGAATACAAACTAGACAATTAAAGGTTGGGAGAGGGAAAATCACTGAGAATTCTTCACCCCTAAAACCCAGCCACAGTGCCTTCTTCAGACTGAGGTTAAATCAGATCAACAGAGAATTTCCTCTCCCCCCTCCCTGCACCCCACAATGAGGCCAAGAAATGCTGAATAATAACTAACAATGATCTAGTTTCGAGAGAGGGACAAGAGAAAGGAGGCACAGTGCCAAGTAAGAATCTGACACCGAGTGTGAAGCAACATTGACAAAAATTCTTTGGTAAGAGAGTTTCCACCCAAAATATAAGCTAAACAAGAGAAATTTGAAAACTGTGGTACACTGAAGGCAAACATAATAATACCACCCAAACTGGTTATATTAACACAAGCCCCATGCTAAAGGCCTGGCAGAAAAATATGCATGCCTTCTCCAGGCATAAAGCTCTTTACTTCAGTGGCTACTGTTTTACACAACAATGTGGATGAATCTCAAATGCTTTAAGCTAAGTGAAAGAAGCTAGACTTAATAGGTTAGATACTGTATAATTCCATTTGTATCATGTCTGGAAATGGCAAAACTATGTAAAAAGAGAATTAATCAATGGTTGCCAGGACCTGGAGTTTGGGGAGGAGATATGGGTCAATTTGTTCTACATCTTGATTGTATTGTTGTTTTCACAACTATATATATTTGTCAAAACTTGTAAGCTGGTACACTAAAAAGTGCAAATTTTACTGTTTGAAAATTATACTCTAAAAAATAAATGGAACTAATCTTAAGATACATTACAGACTTAGGAACAGACTTTTGATTTTGAAAAATAGAAATGTTACAGTAAATGTACATGTAATTTTGAGATATGTCTTTATTTCAAAATGTCTGTATGTGGAGAAAAAATGGTAATTCTTAGACGAGAGGATATATGAGGTGGTATCCTTTTTGGAGAATTGCAAAGTACATTAGCATGTTAACGACTCTGTACAAAGAAAAGCTAGAGAATCTTTTTGTGTGTGTACACTTTTAAAGTCAATGACTTTTCATGGAACACACATTGAAAAAAGATGACTTACCAGTTTTAGAACTTTGAAGAATTTATTGCTGTATATTCGCTAAGATTTTCAAATAAGCCATTTTAGAGGAATGCAATTTATTTTATACAAATTGTCATTAAAGAAAAACAATATAAGCTCCCCCCCCGGCACCCCTGTACCTTGTCAAATGGGTAGTTGAGTTGGGAGAATTGACCAGTGGAAATTTCTTCTTTTATTGTTAATACTGTGGTAGCTTTGCGAAAATTAGCCCCCATTCCCCAAACCTGTAGCTGTATCTCAGAAAGTTGTGCTAATGAAAGACACAGTTGGAAATAACAAGCCATCAAAGCCAGAGAGGGCTGACTACATAAATTGCAGGGTCCACTGTGAAAAATGAAAAAAGGGGGTGTTGTTTGACAAACAGGAAAGAAAAAGTGTCCTCAAAAGTACTGATATATAAAACTTTTCCCCTTTTTCCATAGTCTCTCTGTTTTGCTTTGTTGCAGTGTTTTTGTTTTTATTTTTGTTTTTTTAATTTGCTATTTAATGTTCTTTCCTTCTGGACAGGATACTCTCCTGGCGAGTGCCAATCCTCATACGTCTCTGGACTCTTGACTCCTGACCCCACGTAGGCGTATTCATGAAACAAGGGATTCAGTTTCTCCTTTTCATGGCCAGCCACCCTAACCCCCAGAGGTTGCCCCCAAGGGATTGCAACCTTTGACACAGAACACCTTGGTACTTAGTTTGGCAACAGGCAAGAGTTACCTGTCTAACATGCCATGGTTCTTCTAACTGTGGGTGGAGATGGCCACTGTCATGCCCACCAGGGAGGGATCCCACCTTACGCCGTAGCCTCCTATGTTGTTAAACACACAGATTCCCTGCTTCACTCATGGAGATTCTGGTTCATGAAGTCTTTACTGGAGCTCAGAAATCTGCATGTTTGAGAGGTTTTGCAAATGAGGGACACCTGGGTGGCTCAATCAGTTGAGCCTCTGCCTCTTGATCTTAGTTCGGGGGTTGATTTCAGGGTCATGAATTCAAGCCCCGTGTTGGGTTCCATGCTGGGTATGGAGCCTCCTTAAAAAAAAAAAAAAAAAAAAAAAGCTACGCAAATGATTTTGATGTGTAGTCACATTTGGGAGTAAGATATTACACTTGCGAATTTGAGGACTAGAGGCTAGTACAAGGGTGCGTTTGGAGAAGGTCTAATTACATTAAATTGGCATTGAGATGAGATTATTTTCTGAATTTTTATTTGGGAGCAGAATTCAGCTGAGATCAGCCATTTTAAAAATGTAAAAAACTTCACACTTTACTGTCTGTAAGAGACTAAGAATTGGAAAGGGAATAAGAGAATATTTAGATTTTGTTGTCAGAGAAGTATCTTAAAGGTGAAGTCACATAAATGTTCCTTAGAAGCAAAGTAACCTTATAAGAATAGAGAAATATTAGCAAACTTTATAGCATGAAAGAAGCCGATGGGTCTGTCCACTTGAACTGTTCAAAAATAAATGTATGGGGGCGCCTGGGTGGCTCAGCCGTTTAGCGTCTGCCTTCGGCTCGGGTCATGATCCCAGGGTCCTGGGATCGAGTCCCGCATCGGGTTCCTTGCTCCGCGGGGAAGCCTGCTTCTCCCTCTCCCACTCCCCCTGCTTGTGTTCCCTCTCTCGCTGTCTTTCTCTCTGTCAAAAAAATAAATAAAAATCTTTAAAAAAATAATAATAATAAATAGATGTATGTGTTGCAGCTGTATGAAACCAGACTCTTTCCAAAGTAACCAAACAAGCAAAACACTGAAATTTTTCACCCACTTTTGTTCTAATTATTTCAGCATCATTATCTATAGATAATTACACAGTTTTATAATTAAACAAGGAATAGTACTTTAACATGTTCAAAGTTTTTGAGAGAGAAAATAGTTTCTTAAGCTTTTAAATTTATCTGAAGATAATAAAATAGTGATAACCTGTTAATGCCAAGTAAATTGTACACAATGTAAGTGGCATCGTGTATGTTTCATCAACCTCTACTTCAGTTCCTCCTTCATATGTCTCTAAGGGGCATCTATCTAAACAATAATATGATCTGGCTGCTACCTTACTATAAATACTTCAATGGCTTGCTAGTGTATTCAACAAAATTATCAGTTGTTTAGCATGGCATAGAAGGACTTTAGAATTTGGCTGTTTCATTCCCCACAATGTTCTGCACCATCAGTTCTTTATAGCTTCCAGGCTCTCTGGACTGCTTGTTTTCCTATAAGTTGCTTTGTGCCTTCACCAGGAGGTTAATATGTCTTTATTCTTTGAGGCTGTACTTAAATGTTATTTCTTTGGGAGAGCCTTCTCTGGCTTGTTGTAGTCTTCATTAGATGCTATTTCAGAAAAAAGAGAAGCAGTGGGAGAGTAAGATGGGATAATTGAAGTGGCATAGTAAGAAGAAGCCAGGACAAGTGTCTGGAACACTCCTTCTAATCCTGGTCTTGCTACTGTTTTGTCTCTGACTTTAAATATGCTACTCATCTTCTCTGTTTTGGTTATATCATTGATCAAATGAGAAGGATGGACCAGATGACCTGTAAGTTACATTGTAATTCTTATGACTGTTTGCTTCTGTGGAGTTAAGAGTGAGGAGGAAAAAAAAAAAATGAAAGTGAAGACAACATGGATTAGGGTAGCAAAATAGAGTTTCAGACTTTGGACTTTTTTTTTTTTTTTTAAGTAGGCTCCACACCCAGCATGGAGCCCAATGTGGGGTTCAAATTCATGACCCTGAAATCAAGACCTAGATTGAGATAAAGAGTCAGATGCTTAACCAACCCAGCCCACCCAGGCATCCCTAGACTTTGGACTTTCTTAAGAGACCAGGGATAGAGAAGAAAAAGGTGAAGGTACGTACAAGTAGTGAGGCTATGTTGAGAAAATTTGAAGAGAAATTGGAAGCTATCCAATAGGAGTAATTCTAACTTGTCTCACCACAAAATGTTTGTGATTTAAAGAAAAGAGAGGAAGAAATGGTAGCACATATTGAATGGTCTTGAGAGTGAAGGGTGGTGGAGATAGAAAAAATCAGAGGTGATTTGAACAGTAGCAAAGTACTGATGTATCAAATATTTACTGAGCACTCACAAAGTAGGACATTCTGTTCCAGGCTATGGGGCTACAGCAGTGAAGAGAACAGGCAAGTCAACCTTGAACCCTCCCCTTATGGAGCATCATTAAGATTTTCGACCAGTAGTCTTGGCTATGCAGCATGAATTTCTGGAAGGCCCAAAAGGCTGCGATGATAATTTACTCCAACAATGCTCAGCAGCTGGCTATTGGGGAAGAAGAGGCCAGTCATGATTCCTAAGAATTCGGTGAAGAAAGGGTCAGTTCAGTCAGAGATGAGGGATTTTAGGATGGTTGTCAGTTTTACTTAAAATACTGACCTAGTTACTTGGAAAGACAAAGGAAGCCTAAATACAAGAAGTCAGAGATTGGGGTCAAGATGAGCGTGAAGAGTGACTATTTTCTAGTTATGATATTGAGTTACAAATGACTCAAATTTATGATTTTTAAGCAAGCTAAGCATAACAAAAATACATAATACACAAGGCAGGAGGCCAGCATTCAGAAAGCAATGATATTACAACTAAATGAAAATTATTAACTCCAGTTGTACACTTGATTACCCTTGAGCAGTTTCAATTGATTTGGGTAAGACTCTCATATGAGGAAACCTGAGATTTTATCCTGCATTTTTGGCTCAGTTTAGAGGTCTCACACAGACACTGAAGTGTGAGTCCAAGGGGTTAGACAACATTGCGTGAGATATTTTTTGAGTTGTTGGTTCCTTTATGTCTATAAAACAATTCTCAATGGTTTGAGGAGGAAAACAAAGAAAAACTAATTTGGAAATACAATAGAATGCGTTACTTAAAAAATAGTAGATGAAGAAGAAATAGCTTTAAACATTTAATCTCTTGAATGTCAGTTGTTAAGCCCTTTGAAAGAAAAATCAAGTGTAGGATTTATCAGTGCATTTAAAAGCATGAAGTGACAATTTTTGTTAATTCATTGTTGGATTTAATCCTGACAGATGGATATTGTTAGGTACCCAAAACAATAATGATTCACTAGGAGAAAAAGAAAGCAAAAAGGATATAACTAACACTTGATTAGTTTTTGCAAAAGGAAATTACTTTTAGTGAAACACAAATTATAATACCGAAAAAAATCATACCAATGATATATCTTTTTCACTTAATCTATTTGCTATATATTTGTGATTCTATAAATTTTTACTAAAAGTAATTGTCTTCCTTTTTTTTTTTTTTTTTTTTTTGTTAAAAGGGTTACAGGACATCAAGGTGAAGCATCAACAACTTGATTAAAACTAGGCTAGGGGATGGGGTGCCTGGGTGGCTCAGTCGTTAAGCGTCTGCCTTCGGCTCAGGTCATGATCCCAGGATTGTGGGCTCAGGTCATGATCCCAGGATTGTGGGATCGAGCCCCGCATCTGGCTCTCTGCTCAGTGGGAAGCCTGATTCTCCCTCTCCCACTCCCCCTGCTGTGATCCCTCTCTTGCTATGTCGCTCTCTGTCAAATAAATAAATAAAATCTTAAGAAAAAAAAAAAAAACTAGACCAGGGGTTATTGTAAAAGGAAATAATTTGATTATTCCTCCTGAAATGATAGCATATTTTAATGTATGCAAGGCAGCATTATGGACAGGATATCCTATACCTGTATATAAGTATTTGCTTTTGTGGAAACTGGAAAATTGAGGCAATATCTAATTCGTCATGACAAGAGTGACTGATTCATATGGTTTGGCATCCAAGCCAAGCAGGGGCTTCACTGAACACTTGAATTGATGCACAGAATCACTCTAATAGCAGTGAATCCTGTCAGAACAAAAGCTCCGCTGCTGAAAACTACGAAATTATTTTGAGTTGCATGCAGTAAGATTTCTCAAAGATATTTTGTTAGTAAATTCAATTTTATTCTTGGGGTTATTAAAGGCAAAAATAAAATACACATAAAAAATCTGTGTGTGTTTACATACAACATCTACTAATTGATATCTGTTCTTTGCTCAGTTGTTAAAAATTTATTTTGATGGTGCGATATTTAAGGCTCTTCCACATACCTGACTGTGCTTCATATCAGAGCCCCCAGATGATGGAGCACTGTGTTGTGCAGCTACAGATTAATTCTTGGACAGATTTTTCTGCTTCGGTACCTCTTTTGTAGGTGCCAAAAATAATTGCTGATTTTGCCAAGTTGTGTCTTTATCACCTGTCAAGGATCTCAGTGCACTGTCATGTGGCATCTAAGGTAAGCATGCATTTATCTTTGTGTTTACTTTTCTCACTGCGCTGTGTTCGTGAAGCTTATTCCATTGGCCTTTGTCATCTGTTGTATGAGATGAGCTTAAAGACCATGGGGTGTTTCTATTTTGTTCTCATTTGCTTTTTAAAATGTGGTGACTTTTTTTTTATTTTATTATTTTATGTTAATCACCATACATCACACCATTAGTTTTTGATGTAGTGTTCCGAAAGCCACATAAAAATTTGAAACCAGAAAATGAGTCTAGTTTCATTGACACTTAGTCATCTTTTGCTTTCCAAGCACATCAGACTACAACCAAAGCAAAGAAAAAAAAGATAAGAGAAAGTGAATTCTGGACCTGATCCAGAGAGTTTTCTGCCCAAAGCTCCAAGAGACAATGTTGGACACTCCTATGATTCACATCCTGGAAGTGTTCTGATTCAATGCAACTGGTAAATATTAAGTATATGCTTTTGTGGATTAAATCTTAGCTCTTGTTCCAACATTATTTAATAGTCAATTGGATTGGCTTGTTTGTGAAAACATCTAAAAAAATAAAACACAGCATTATATGCAAGGATAAAAACCTCAGAATCAGTGGTGCTTTTCTTTTTTAGTGTCAGATTAAAAAGGGCTTTATTTAAATTTATATTTGCAAATGTAAAGTATAAATACACTTTAGACAAGCATTTTGTAGAAAAACACCAGCTTTTTCCAATTATTTTCTGTATCCACACCATTACAAAGTATAATATATGATATGGAATCCCTGGATTTCTAATATTCTGGGATTTGAACTTGAGAATTTTGAAGTGAAAATCACTTTTTTTACCTTAAATGATAGTAGAATTTATGTCACTTTAAGTATACAATCCAAACAGGGATAAAAATAAATAATACACTTACCTGAGTTTCTGCTATTTTTTCAGGTCATTAATTCTTAATGATCCAAGATGTTCAGTCACTGTAAAGGAATTAAAAATATATTTTATATCTGGGTAATTGGTAATATCAAAAATGCTCTTCTGCATTAAATTCAGTAGGTGAGCTGAGTTATATTCTCTTCCATAAACTAAGATAGGGCATTTTTTCCTATTATGCTGAGGAAAGAAAATATTGAAATTACTGTTTTGCTTCCATTTACAAACATATTAAGTTGATATACTTGATTTTTATAAAGAGTAGATCTTAAGTATTGCAAGCTATAACTGAGCAAACACTTCGAAGGTAGTTTTGTATGAGGAATAACAAAGCAGAGTTGGGATCAAAGCTTACTTGATTTTGATGGATTCATTTGAGGGTTTGCTTTACTCACCTCATAGAACACGGACAGAAGTGGAGGATTTGCAGTCCTATGAGAGAAGGCGCATGGGCTGAGGGATTTCACTGGGGATGTGTCTAAGGCAAGTACACAGGCCCAGTGCCTTTGCTGCACCTTTTGAGATTAGATCATGGACTGTGAACTCCAGAAAGTATAAACAAATACTAGCTTTAAAAACAAAAAGCTATATATGTATGCATATGTGTGAAATCACATACCTGTGTATACCCACATACACAGATAGACAATTTTGTGAGTTGTATCACTGCTCCATATAGTAATGGTCATTTTTTTTCTTTGCATTGGAATTATTTGAAACTTTTCATTTTGTGGATTTGTGGTGGCTTCCCATTTGGAAAAGAGGAATGGGAGACAAGCCCAACCTTAGATTCTGATTTCTAGGAGGTGTTCTCCAAGTCTTCTAGCTCCACCTTCTCATTGTTCTCTTTGTTCATCACTATCACCTTTGGGGACTGGAGAGCTTTTGCAGTCTCCTTCCTGCTCTTGGGCCCAAAGGTTGTTTTAAGCTTTGGACACTAAAATAGGTTTTGGTCCAGGTTTGTGGTTTCTTTGGAACTAAAACCCTTTCAAAATTAGGACACTTTGAAGTTATTTCCTGCCATCCAGATTCATGTGCCAGTAACCACATCCAAGTTTTTTCTATACATAATAT
This sequence comes from Mirounga leonina, assembly GCF_011800145.1. Taxonomy (NCBI): domain Eukaryota; kingdom Metazoa; phylum Chordata; class Mammalia; order Carnivora; family Phocidae; genus Mirounga; species Mirounga leonina. The sequence goes on from NW_023270431.1 coordinate 14,211,997, forward strand.
TCAAGCATGATTTCTTTCTTTTGTTCTCATCCTCATTTCTCTCTTTCCCCCATCTTCTCTTTTCTCCTCCTTTTTAATAGCAGACAATTTAAGGCTATTAAAAAAAAAAGTGGTCTCAGGTGAGCAGGTAACACCCTTAATCTGATCATCCGATCTTTGCTGCAAGATTCAGTACCTGAATCAACTGAGAAATCTTACTGGGCCTTTGGCACTCAAATGATTTTTTTCAGTCTATTACTTGACCTCTACTGATCTTCTTTTCCAAACTGTAAAGCCCTTGATCTCATCACGAAAGCCAGCTGATCAGTGTCTGGGTTCATCTTTGTCTTCTGATACATTTTTGGAGGCAGCTAAGAGTAACCAACTACACATTCTGACCCTTTCCAGCCACTTCTTCTAAAATCACCTGTCTAGTTGTCACATGGTCTTACTCCTAAGGTAATTTGGGCCTCCATTTTATAAATGTTTAACACAGAAGATCAGGGGTCTCCAGTCATCAGGCCTGCTATATCTGTGTCCTCACCACCTGCCAGCAACCCATTAAGTCAATTTTACATATTTAGAGCTTCTTGAACCAGTATATGTTTTATGCTAGTTAACACTGGTAAATATCAACTCTGTTATTTCAGTGAACTGGTAAAATGGAAGTTAATTGGCATGCATATAGAGTTCAGTTGATGGCAGGAAAGGGCTGGGGCTTTTGTTTCATGTAGTCCCTTAGTGACTCTTGGGCTCCTTCACCTCCTGGAGTCTTAATGTTTCACTGGATCTTCTGCATCTGGCTGACAGATAGGGATGTAGTAGGTAAGGATGATACATAGGGGCTTTTTATGACCCAAGACTAGAAATGACACATATTTAGAAATGTTTGTCCATTTCTGTTGGCCAAAATGCAGGCCACATCTCACTGAAAGAAAGTCTGTGTGTCCAAGGGGAAAAAAAAAAAATGAATGGATTACCTAAGAAGTTAGTAAGTCTCCACTGCAAGAATCAACCTACATTTTTCTTTATTAGAGTTTCGATTATCTGAAAAACTTCTAAGTCATAGATTTGTGATAAACTCTTTTTCTTAAAAAGGCAAAGTGTTTTCTTGTGTATACATTCATTTTTCATCATAGCAGTTTCTTAATCACTTACAACAGAGGTAAAGAAATTACACACCGGGGGTTGGCTGCTTGTTTTCGTAAATAAAGTTTCATTAGATCATAGCCATTTTTACATTTTGTCTATGACCACTTTTTTAAACTACAGTGGTAGTGTTGAGTAGTTCCAACATGGAGATCTTGTGGTCCATAAGCCTAAAATATTTACTTTAGGAAATGCTTGTTGATCCCTGATTTAGAAAATCCAAAATTAGCTTTGCATATATCTGCTTAGGACAGTGAATGAAAAATGTTGTTCTTTCCATAGATGATCTTTTCCTTGATCTCAAGCCAACCTCAGTAATATTTTATTTAAGGAAGCAAATGATGATTTATTCTCTTTTTAAACTTGACAACACCATTTTCAATTCTCAAGAATTGGACAATTAAATGTTTCATGTAGAAAATAACATTTAATTATAAAATCAATGTGATTTCGGCAAACTCCCAGATAGGAACCTCATTTCTATATCTTTCTCCATTTGATCAAGATACAGTAAAACAGAAAAGATATTATTGATATACACATTACCAAATCTCAAAAGAGAAATGATCATCAATTTTGGGACAATGGAAACACCAGATTGTTTGATATATCAGGAATGGTCTGTGAATTAGGAGTTTATTTTGTGGGCAGATTTAAGGATAATACTCATTTTACATTGGACCCTTTTCATGATAATGATGTGTATACATCATTCTTAAATTATAATTCTAAAAACTGACAGACCAATGTCACTGCATAGGTAAGCTGTTTTGAATGAGAACTAGAACCAAGGCATCTGCCATCAGATCCATTATGGTTTCCACTCTGATGCAGCTATTTTCAAATTAACTAGTCCATGGGTTTTTAGTTAATTTCCCAAATAGCCACAACTTGTCAACATGTTGTTTTACTCTTGGATAAAATGAAAACTCTGCCTTCACGCTGAGCTAGGTGCTTTACAGGTATTATCTCATTTATTCTTTAACAATATTTAACTTGTGCATCAGCATCCTTATCTGAAGAAAAAGTGGACTTGAAGAAGGTAAGTAACTTGTTTAAGCATATGCATAGAGGGAAAAAAAAAAAAGTCCTTACATCTATCACTTTTATTGGTTATAGTTTTTTGCACTGACACATTTTGAAGGAAACAGAGAGGAAAGTATGATGGATAGGGAGGTAAAGTAGGATGAAACCTTCCAAAATAGGGTGGTTTCAGAGAGTCTCTCTGAAAAGTGATATTTATGTTGAGACCTAAAGTGAGCAGTCAGTCATAAGAAACTCAACAAGTTCTTTCACGAGAGAAGTAATACCAAGTAGAATGACCTTAAAAAGAAATAGGTTGTACTTTCCATTCTACTGAAGAATATTCTAGTTTCTATTCCTCTTTTCTTCTGTTAAATATATCTATTAAGTTTTTACTTTTAGAAATTGTACTTTTTTTAGTACTACAATATTCATCTGTCTCATTCTAGATGTCATATATCTGGTAAAATTCTTCATCACTTCATTTATTTTGGTTTTGAAGATTTTAATCAAAGTTGTAGCAAAGTTTATTTCTGATAACTCCAAAATCTTGATCACTGGTGGTTTATTGCTACTGTCTATTTTTTCTCTTTGTTTTTGGTAATTTATTTCTGTCTCTTGTCATGCCTGGTAATTTTTAACTGAGTGTCAACCATTGTAAAAATTGTAAAGACTCTGAATCATGATATTTTTCCTCAGAGAAGATTTAATATTCATCTATTGGAGAGGTACTTATGGGTGGAGCACCTAGATCTAATTTGAGACTAAGATTTTTCTAAACTTGTTTCAGGCTTTCTCAGGGCTGGTCTACTTCTACTTGGTTCTTCATCCTACAGGGTCATTTTCCCAGGGATCTCACCTGAAAGTCTAGGGCCCTTTGGGGATCCTCCTTCTTGGTGGACAGCTTAGCACTGTCAGATTGTTAAACATTCTTATAGTACTTTAGCCTGTATCAACCATTTTTCTTCTAGGTTCTTGTCTTTTTACTCCTTCATGCAAAGATTAAGAGTTTGGCACAGACTTAAGGGAAAACATATATCAAATGACACATTTCTCTATGATTCCTTTTTCTCCCAATTTAGCCCCTCAAATTCCTGCTGCCATGGTAATCATGACCTCTAATATTTTTCCCTTTCTACCTCAGTGAGTGGGCCACAAAATTTATGAGGCTGTTTTTCATGCAGCCTCTATGTCTTGGTCCTGGAAATTTGCAAATGTCCAAAGTGGGAAAAAAAAAACAAAAAACAAAAAAAACCAGTAGTAAATGGAAGGCTTTTTTCCATTGCATTTCCTTTATCTTCAGAATCATGGCCCCTCAAATCCTGGCCTCCTTGTCTGCTCCAAGATTCCTTCAAACTGCTATTTGCTTGTTTGTTTTAATTTGAGCCAGCTTTAATGGTTTCTTGACAGAAGAGTCTAATACAAGTTAATCATAGACAGCAGCAGAAGATTGGGAGATGACCCTGGGTTTGAATTTCCCATCTACAGTAATAAATGTGTCTACTTAGTCATTTAAAAAATATCTCAATATAGGTTTTCTCTCCTTGAATGAGGATAATGTTGGTTTATGAGATTGTTATGATGATTTAAACATACACACACACACACACATAAACACATACATCTATATAGCAAAGCACTTGGTATATAATAATGAAGCAAGAAATGTTGGTTCTTTCCTTCTCTTGTTTTATTCAAAGGTCATACTTTTGATGTTCATTGATCCATATTTATCAGATCAGTGACATTTCCATGATATATGTAATAAGTTTTGAATGATGACAGAGAAGAAATAAATATACAGAAAGTATAACATGCATGGATATATTCTAAAAAAATACATTTCATCTGCATAACATGTACCATCCCAAACATTAAATTTTTCATGAATTTTTATTATGTTGTTTTTATTATGAGATACTTAGAATAATTTAACTTAACATTAAATAAAAACAAAGCAAGTACATAAGAGAAGACATAATAAAATGACCTAATTTTATTTCATTAAAATATTCAACACTTGGTAAAGAGAAAGAGATATGCATTGAATTGTATATGCTAAGATCTATACAAATGAAATGATGTAAATTTTGTGAAAATGCAAGTATATTTTAAGTACATAGTGTTTTCTGCCTAATAATTCAAATAATATTGCTAATGTTTTGTTGTTCACATGAATATTAATATATTTATTTATTTATATTTAATAAAGTCACCATTTTATTTACTATCTGTAATTTCATTTCAAAGATAGAATTTTACAATAAGTGATAATCATCTCTTCATTTACTGTTTTTCATTTGTGAGTTTCCAAAATACAGTGCTGTAGATTTATTTTCATTGTAGCTGATTACTTATCACTCCACCTTTCCAAGGCTAGCAGCAGCCTAGCAGATCAATGAGAAACTCATTGCCTTGAAAGAGATTAGGTGATAGGTTTATAGTCGAACCATTTGCTCTAGTTAAGAAATGTGTAAAATTAATAGATTGTTCTCAAAATTCCATCTGAGAATTGAACAATTTAGTCATTATATTCTCTATTTTCTTTAGAAAGAATAGGACCTAAATATAAATCCAAAACATAATTTAATAAAAAGGAATTGAGGGAGCCAGAAGCCACAGAGAAGAAAAGCAACTCAGATACAGGTCAAAAGTTCACTTTTCCTAAGAGACAATGGGTATTAAGTAAAGTGATCATTGGGATTGATCAGATTAGGCCAGTCACCCTAGATGCAACCACACAGTCCCACCTAGCCTCAAGTTGCTAAAGATTTAGTGTAACAGCCCATGAGACACGGGTGGTCTCCTATACACAGACGCATAGCACATGAGCCCAATAGCAGCAATTTTCAGAATTTTGTGTTTCTCAAACACCAATAAAGTCATAAAGAATTTTTGAGACTAATAAATGTTTATTTTGTCAAAGAAGGAAAATCACACACACAGAGGTACATCCATATTACATTGTCATTATTTTCATTTTGAGGACCACTGAAACAAGGGCAGAGAACTGCCTAAGCCAGAGAACTAGGTTGACAGATTAGCTATTTTAGGACCTTTTTTAATAGTCTCCTTTGGAGACCAGGGGTGTTCTCATGTTATTATTCATTTAACTCTCTTTACCACTTTAAACTTTTGATACATAACATCTTCCAGCTTCTCCACTCAATCCTTTCAAGTTATTATTCTAGCATGAGAGTGTGCTTTATTTATTTTGTTTCTGTTGGACATTGAGCATTAATATGTAGTGCTTTCAAAATTTTGAAGTTCTCTGTGTTTTTAAGAATGGGGAAAAGATGCTAAAGTAAGTCACCCTTTTATCTCTTAAGCCCATAAGTCTGTTTTTCAATCCACTGATCATCTGACTACGTGGTTGGTCTTTTAACCAGTTTCTATGATTGTATAATATGAAAAGTGTTGCTGCCATGCTCACATAGGAAGTTGTTGTGTTACAGACACATATTTTGTACTTTAAGAAATTATTCCATAGATTAACACCCATAAGAAAACATTCATTAGAAAAAACACCGGATTCTAAGTCTGCTTCAATTTGAGATTCACTTAGTGTCTGTAAACTGAGGATATTGATTTTTGTTGTTGGTGGTGCTGTGTTAAAATATTTGAATTAGTTGCCAACACTTACAAATTGGGAGCTTTCACATAACATTCCAGATTCCAGGCCTTTTTTTTTTTTTTTTAAATTCGGTTTACTTCACCTCCTTGTGCCTCAGTAACCTGGTCTATCAAATGGGAATGATGATGGCACCCCTCTCACAAATACCACTCATTTGGAAATACAAGGAATGGCTTGCATATGGTGCTATGAGGCTTAATCAGCAGTTACAGATCAAGTAATAAGTATAGTTCTGGCACATAATCAGTGCTCCACTGATGCTGAAGACTGGCCATGCTCAGCAAGCAAATGAACTTGATCGACCAGGGCATCCCCTTTCGCTGGTTTCTGAGGTTGGGCATCAGGCCTCTCAGTCTCGGGGGTTCAGAGTTTGCTAACATGGTTGGCGGTGCTGAACAAGAGCATGAGGTGGGCAGGGACTAGCCAGTGAGGACCCTCCTGCTACACATCTACAGACAGAATGGACAGAGTTGGGATTTTGTCCTCCTTTGCCTGGGCATGGGGCAGAATCTGTATAGAATATGAAAGAAAACTGACCAAAAACTGTAGTAGATTTAAAAAATCAACACAACAAAGGCCTTATTTTCTGACTATAATGCTGACTTAGAAATCATTTACAAACGATATGTGTATATATACAATATTTACATTATATATTTAAACATAGACTATTACATATATTTCATTGTTATATTTACATGTATTATATATATTTATATACATTACATATGTATAAAATTATATGTCTGAAACCCAAAACAACCATATTAGTAAACATTCAGGTTAAAGAAGAAATGATAAAAGACTATATAAGATATTTATGAATATTCCCATATGGTTCTAAAATAATTTTTTAAACATTATATTATAAAATTTAAGTATAGGGACAAAGATCTGTAAAGAGTTGTATCAATTTCCAAAAATAAGAGAAAGTAAAAAACCACAGAGTGATTATTCATCTTATCAGATATTTGTAAAACTCTCTACACATCTATCATTTCATTTTTATTTTTTTTTTAAGATTTTATTTGTTTATTTGACAGAGACACAGCGAGAGAGGGAACACAAGCAGGCAGAGTGGGAGAGGGAGAAGCAGGCTTCCCGCTGAGCAGGGAGCCTGATGTGGGGTTTGATGTGGGGCTCAATCCCAGGACCCTGGGACCATGACCTGAGCTGAAGGCAGACATTTAGTGACTGAGCCACCCAGGTTCCCCTGCACATCTATCATTTTAAAACAATGTTAACACTGTCCTGGTTATAGACAAATATATGTAGAAAGAAACAGAGAGGTCAGGGTCAGAGTGCTGTGTGAGAAGAGAAACTTGAAGTACAAGCACCACTCATTTGGGAATAGATGGAGTGTTTTGTATATGGGCCAATGGGGGTACACTAACTGGAGCAAAAGGAAGTTCATTTTTTAAACAAAACAAATGTCAACCACGGTGGACTAAGAGAAAATAAATTTATAAAAGTTAAAAGATGGGTACACCGGAGAATAACTTCGTCCATTTGTATTAGAGAAAGTTTTTTTTTTTTTAACAAGACCCAAAACCAAATAAAAAATTGGATTTTGCTACATAAAAATATTTTTACAATAAATATTACCAAATATTAATTTTTAATGCATATCATCATAAGAGATTTTTGCATAAATTGAACCAACCAGGTATTGGTAATATCTAGATATATAAGTATATATACATACAATCTAGAATTTTAAAGGAATTTATAAAATAAGCAGTAACACAATCAAAACACAGGAAACATATTAGAAAAATAGTTAACATTAATAGTTAAAATAGTTAAAAAAATTAAATGATTAAGTGGCCTATAGAAGGAAGCTCTGAATGGTTAATAAATATTCAGAGAAATTCTATGAATAAGTGGGGCTCCATGCAATTAAAACAATGTGCAGCACATGCTCTCCAGCTCAGAGTAGTGAAAGCCTTCAAGTTGATCAGAACTAATTATTGGTGAGAATGTGGTAAGAAATATTCAGTGTTGGTGCTGTCTAAACTGGAATGGTCATTCTGCAGAAATGTATAATTATTAATGAGATTAATATTCATGTAGCCAACACTCAAAAATTCTGTTCTTCATAAATTAACTGTCACAAAGTCCATAAGGGGAACTCTTTCAGGACATTCTTGGCAGCACTGATTGTAATATTAGGGACCTGAAGACAATTAGCTGTTCATCACTAGGAAAATTAATATGTAAATTGTTGTGTGGGCATTTTTCAGCAGTAGCCATATCTTTTCCATGGTTCTTGCTCTTCCTTAGACAGGGCTTCTGTCTGTTGACTTTCTTACCTGAAATACTAACTAGACTGGTTTTCTTTTATTTTTTATTTTTTAAGATTTATTTATTTATTTGAGAGAGAGAGAGACAGCATGAGTGGGGGCAAAGGGAGAGGGAGAGGGAGAGAGAATCTCAAGCAGACGCCACACTGAGCACAGACTGGACACAGGGCTCGATCTCACAACCATGAGATCACGACCTGAGCCAAAACCAAGAGGTCGATGCTTAACCCACTGCACCTCCCAGGCGCCCCCACTAGACTGGTTTTCTGATTGTAATCTTACTGCTGATAAGGTATTGGGGTTGATCCCAGGAAACAGACCCTAAAACATAATACTGAGACTAAGAGGCTCATCTTCTTCACTTTTAACATGATGAGAGCTTCCTTGCAGGTAGAAATTAAAATTATAGTAATCCATGACAGGCAGAAGCATTAAGAGTACCGGTGTTTGAGGTGAACCACTGATTAAAAGCAAGTATTTAGAGGATTCAGTAATGGCTTCATGCAACCATCATGGTACCAGTGCGGGCTACAAGGAGTAAAGCTGTTTCTAACGGTGATCAATAATCTATGGAAAGAGAAGCTCAAGGCTATATCATCTTTCTTGCTCTCTGTCTCACTGTAGTAATCAGAGACTTTAGTTATCAGCACTTTCCAGAGACCATCTCACAGGTCAGTTACATTGATGATATTCAGTTTCTTCCTGGGGAGCAGCAAGGAGCAAGCACCCAAATGCTTTAATGAGATACTACATGGTGTCTGAGATTAGGAGTTAGACACCATGAACACTTAGATCCCTGCCACTTAGATTATGTCTCCATGGGTCTCCTAGGCTGGGGCATACTGAGCTATTTCCTCTAAATTGAAAGAGCATTTTGATTTTGGAGGCACAACACACCATATTTAGTGTGTTGGTTCAGAGAATTTACTGAATAATGAGAGGGCTTTCTTTTATTTCCTAACTGTTGTTTGTTTCAGCATCTGTTGTTTGGCTTATCACCCATAAAGCAATTCTCTTATACAAAATTCCCTCTGAACCACGAGATGGCTTCTACTTTCTTGAGTAGCCATTGCCTCACACAATTCATGCTCAAAGACATAATCCTTACAAATTATAGTGAGTTTCTATGTGACACATAAAAACAAGAGACAGTCTCAAAGTAGAAGAGGAAAACTATAAAAAAAAATACAAAAGATGGAGCTTGAAGAGAACGTGCTATAAAAGAGAGACTCTGATAATCTTAAATGACAAGTAAAAAAAAGCTATGTACATGACACTAAGATTGTGTGACCCATTAAAGTTTAAATATATTCTTGGTGGCAAATTCGGACTAAAACCCTGATCTCTTGACTTGCAAGCTATGTCAAGAGCTCTTGGTACTGTGCCATACTTGTTTTCCTGTTTTAATTTTTATTCTATTCTTGCCGAGAGCCTCCTTCAGAGAAGAAAATAAGGATATGTATGAAAATGCATATTATGAAGAAATGAGTTTTGAGGGTGGAAATTGTACACTTGAAGGAGGATGGTTATTATGAGAATTTCCATTAAAAACACCGTGCTACATTTTTCACCCAAAGCTCTGCGGTTTATTTTTCTGTCTTTGGGAATTTCACAAACAACTTGTAAAGTTCTAGCCAAACCTTTGAGGTTTGCCTTTCCATAAGTATATGGAACAAGCCAAAGGCTGCAACCGTAGCCAAATGAAACAATGGAAACCACAAGACCTGCTGGCCCAGCTCCTCTCTCCTTTCCTTGATTTTGAGCCCCTGGAGAGGAAACCACCTGAGTCGCATTTGTGTATGCTTAGAGCTCTGGAGAACTAAGCCTCCTAACTAATGGTTCTTGCTTAATTTGAAATAAAGGGATCAAAGTATTGAATCCTAAGGAAGTAGAGACAGTTTTGTTTCTACCACTCCTGTTGTTTTTTAAAATTTTTAAAAATATTTTCTTTGTTGCAAACATTTAAAAGGAGCCTCTGCTCAGATGCATGTAGCCATGGTGTGCTTCTATTTTCAGGAGTCTGGAGGGCACGGTGGTATACAGACCTTCTCAGAAAACCCTTTCACCAGATGGAATCCCTGGAGCCCCCAGCAGCTGGAGTAATAGGATGTATACTCTCCCAGCCTGTAGTACGCTAGAGTGCAGATTCAATTCCGCCGAGACTTCGTTTGCAATATAATCCCTGGAGCCTGACTGCTGGAGCTACTGAAACTCTTCGTGCCTCAGTTTCATGATCTACTTTATTCTTCCCAGGACTGGTGTGAGATGAAATGAGTGAAGACACACAAAATGCTTCCAGCAGTGCCCGCTATGTTGGAAATGCTCGATAGATAACTTGCTGCAGGTGGTAGGACTGGTAGCGACAGTGGCAGCTGTAGTAACAGTAGTCATAGTGGTGATGTACCAATAGCGTGGTGGACGGCGGCAAATGAAGAAAGTGGGAAACCCTGAGAAGCCTAGGAAGCACGATTTAAACTTTTCTTTGACAGCATTTGATAACAGGTCTGTCCTTCTGTGCTTTTATTGAGATCGAAAACTAAAGATAAACTCTCAGGCTGATGCTTCTTGCATTGAGTTGAAGGGAGCTCTCGGACAGCCGGGAACTTTTACTCACGAACCTATTCAGTTATTCATTCATTCTTTCCGCAATTATTGAGTGACCCGATGTTAATGTGCATGTTAGGTAAGGTAATTCTGCCACTGTAACAAAGTTCAGAATTCCCGTGGCTTAACCAAATGCAAGTTGAATTCTGGTATTAAATGTGGATGCTCCTGTTTGGCATGCAGCTTTCCTCTAGGTGGTAGTTCAGAGACCCGGGTCCCTTCCATCTTGTGGATCTACTATCCCGCAGAGCCTCAGAGTGCTAGGTTTCTCATCCCACGATGGAGTAGAAGAGGAGAGAGAAAGTAACACTGTTGATTAATTTCTTTGTTCTGGAAATGACAAATACCCCTTCTACTTGACAAGACTCCATTCAGATGCAAGAGGATTTGGGAAATAAGGACTCTGCTTGGGTAGCTTTAAAAAAATAAAAATAAAAAACAAACGAACAAAAAAACTCTATCGGTCAGAAGAGGGAGAACAGTTTTTGCTACATGGTTGGTTGTCCACTTCTCCCATACAAGGATTCAGGGATAAATCTAATACCTGTTCTTATTATCAAGGGAATAATGGGGACACAGGCTGGAAACCAAGAGATGAGGACCCTCATTATGCCTGGGAAGGTCACACAGTGCTTTAGAGAGGAGGTGGACACCACGATTGCATGGTGAATGAGCAGAGTTCACAGACACAAAAGTAAGTGTGTCAGATTAGCAAAAAAGAGACTATGATTCGCAGAGGTATGAACCGAGTAACCCTAAAAGGCTGGAGCACAGGTGTGTAGATCCGGCTGGGAGATGAGCAGTATCTTCAACTGAGTGATGTTCTGTAGAGGACATAAACTAATTTAAAAAAAAATTACCCTGAAAACAGAGTAAAATACATTTGAAGATATTAGAGGCTCAGAAGTTAGTTGACAGATGAAGAAACATAAGTGGAGTGAGATGGAGATGGCAGAGTATACAGGAAATGTAAAGGAGTTTCGGTATTTCACTTCTTAACATGTTCACCCATCCTTTCTGCATGTGATTTCTGCCCTTCTTTGCATGTTTTGCAATACAAGCAAAACAAAACCAAAACAGATTAAAAGTTTTATGAGCTTTGGAGAATTTTAAGTTACTTTTTGTTCCTTTAAAAGTTATATGGCAAAACAATAAGAATAATGAGAGACAACAGAAGCATATAGGGTACTATACCATGGATGGTAAAATAGCATCCATCATGCTGGACTCAAAGTAACAGATTTAAGTACACACACATTCTATTACATTCTATTACAAAGTAACAGATTTAAGTACACACACATTCTATTACATTATTACAAAATCAATTAGGATTTGAATATAAAGAAAAGGAACATTTAGCCCTACTTGTCTTTCTTCTGATCACTTACTTCCCTTACATATCCCATAGTTAATGTCCCAGTAATTGTAAATCCACTAGGAGATCTAGCTTACATATGAGTAACCACCATCCGCTCAATATTTTCTGGGAACTTGGCTGTCATTTGGGTTCATCAAATATTTGAGTGTTATTTTCAAAGACTCCAGGCTGTCCAGTGCCAAGCTATCCTTGGCCCAGGAACCTACCCTTGATTCTTAAGTAGCTTCTTTCTAGAGAAATTTAATCTGCATGTTTCTAATACATTTAAAATTAGATCATCAAAACATAGTTTTATAAGAGCTATCCAAAACCCTTGTGAGAGAGTCTCCTCATTTTTTTTTTTTTCCCGAATGAAAATGTCTCATTTGTTAAACTTCAAGTGTGTTGCAAAGCTAGAAACCCCTGAGAAGCAGATTTTAAAACTGGGCAGTCTCTATTCTCTTATCCCTAAGGCATATAGTAGGTGCTTTGGAAGTTTATTTTTGAATGTTTTTAGAACATTGCTTGGAGTTCATTCATGTAGGGCTGAGTTCCTTCCTTTCCACCAAACCACAATTTTCCCATTTGAAACCTTTCCAGAACTCAAAGGAAGCTACACAGGTGAAATGTCATGATGGCTTCATAAGAAAGAGTCTGGGACAGACATTTGCAATTTCCTATTCAAGATAACCTATGTACTTGTTCAAGCAAGACTATATTCAAAATCACTTCCTGCCACAAGAATTCTGAATTTCATTGTATTTTCTTTGATGTACTCTTTGCTATCAGAATCAATCCTATTTTAAGACAACCCTTTTTGAATCTCCATTTTATAGATTTTTCTTACAGAAATCTAGAAAAAATACTCAATCACCAAATATACCCTATATTAATTATAATTAAGTGATTTTATTTGATGTTATATAATTTCTTAGTTTATTGGTATTATTCACGAATAAAAATAGAAGGTTAAATGTTTTTATCAATATTATCTCAAATGAATTGCATGATTGCCAATCACTAACTCAGTTTATTCACCGAAAAATTGGCTTGCCTTATTGTTCAAAAATAATTTTAGGTTCTGTGATGAATGCTAAGATGAATATGGAAAAAGGAATTAACATATAATGCTAAACTTATCATTGTCCAAGTGTATGGTGTTGACGTGGGTTGCATATTTCTAATGCTTATTCAAGGGAAATCCATGAGCATTTCATATGATAACTACTGATACTGTATTTTTAGATTGTTAATTTAAGAGGGTTTGTGTCTCATGAAAAGTTGATATATTTTAATGAAACTTTCAGTCTAGAGTGACAAATAAATGTTGGGGTCATATAATATTCTTACTCTTCATAACACCATACCTCGTCTTCTAACCCCTTAGCCACTCCTCTACTCTGATCTGCATTTTTCCCTTTCATCCCCATTTCTCTGGCCTCCCCACCCTAGGCTGGATCTATTGTTCCTTCTCATTAGCCCTTATTTACATGATAACATTTACACTGTAGTATTTTTCATTCATCTTATCCAAAATCCTACCTACTTTTTGGTTTCTGTAACATTCAGCAACATTCCGGCCCCATCCTGAAACTTGTTTTTTTCTGTAGCAACACTCCATCCAAATTGTTGCCCTATATCACTGTTCATCTCTTCTCTGCCTCTTGTGTTGGTTCCTCCTATACCCGAGTTTCATTATATTAGTTCTTTATGACAACCTAATCAAACAGGTATTATTTCCATTGGTTTAGAAGTGATGAATTTCAAGACACTTTCAGATTACACAAATAATAAATTGCAGAGCTAGGATTGGAATCCAAGTCTATATGCCTTCAAAACCAGAATTTTCTAATACACACTTTGCCTTCCTGGGGCATGATCAGGCTGCCTCCAGGGCCTGCCTTGTTTTTTCCTGCTGAAGGCATCAGGGCATCAGCTAACTTTCTTTTTTCTTTAAGACTACTTCCCCCCTTGCCTAGTCTGAGTTCCAGTCATTCAGTCTCTTATATTACATCCCCTACATGCCTGGTTTTGAGTAACACAAGTTCAAGTTCAATTTCAAGTTCACCACTTTTTTTTTTTCTTATTGTTTGAAGACCTGCAAATCACTATAGGAGAGCAAATGGCGTAACTGTGTGATTGTTACCAAAGTCAAATAATCATACCAGGTTCTTCAAAAATCCATACTGTGGGTGTCAGCTACTACTCTGTGGGCTTCAACCAGCAAAACCCATGGCGGCAGAAATAATTACTCGAGACTACCATTTAGTCAAGAGAGGTGAGAGGAAGCCTGAGGATAGACTGTCTGAGCCACTCCTAGACTCTCCTATTTATTAGCACAAAGACTTCAGGTAACAAAGTAACATACGTCATAGGAATTCATGCAGAGCAGAGGTGTAAGTGCAGAGCAGGGGGTTACAAGGTTCTTAAAGCAAACAAGGCAATCAATCTTAAGCAATTCAAAGGGTAGGCTTTACTACTTCTGGATATGAGTTTTCTACAGGTGAGGCAAAAGCAGGCAAGCGTTAAGAATCCCACAAATCTAGGGCGCCTGGGTGGCTCAGTTGGTTAAGCAACTGCCTTCGGCTCAGGTCATGATCCTGGAGTCCCGGGATTGAGTCCCGCATCGGGCTCCCTGCTCAGCAGGGAGTCTGCTTCTCCCTCTGACCCTCCCCCTTCTCATGCTCTCTCTCTCTCTCATTCTCTCTCTCAAATAAATAAATAAAATCTTTAAAAAATAATAAAAATAAAAGAATCCCACAAATCTGGTAGAGCCTGTACTAGAGAAGGGAAGCATGTCCTGTTGTTTCCAACAAGACAGAAAGCAGTTTTCTGCTGTGCTATGAGACCCTATAACTTATTAACCCATGATTGTATTCCCACACATATAACCTGCTTACTTATAAACTATGACTCATATTTTAATGCCCAGACACTGTCATCTGTATGTTCCCTTGTACAAAGGAGCAACTTAAATGTGCTTCATAATTGCATGATATCTCTTATATTTGTTTCCACAAAGCTTTACAACCAAATGCCCCACCAATAGAAGTTATGAAATTTAGCCATTTATAATTAACAAGAAAAAAGTAGAGTATAATTAATCTTTGCAGACTCTCTCAGCTCTCCTGTATACTTTAGTTCTATCACTTTGGAAATCATTGAGATTTAGGTGTGATTGTAACTAATACATTCCCATACGTGTCTGACACCTCTTCTTAGCAGCCCCAGACTTCCTTATGCATGATCATTCTGGATAGTGTAGATTTATTCCCTTTTGAGCATTTTTTCAAAAAGGTGCAAACTGAAGTGTAAATGGCATTCATCTCACCAAATCAATTGGAATGTAGTTGCTGTTAAGGTGGTTAAAAAAAAAAAAAAAACAGCAGCAACAACAACAGGAATATGATACCTCTCTAAGTGATAAAGATTTTGAAAACAAAATATCTAGGCACTGACATCAAAAACTAATGATGTAATGTATGGTAATTAACATAACATAATAAAATAAAATAAAATAAATAGGCACTGACATCAGATGGAGATTTAGTTCAGGCAGTTTCATTTGCAGATTTAATTTGGGGACGGGCATGGTTTTGGTGTGAGTTACAAATAAAGCTTGGAAATCTGAATAAACAGTGACATTGGTCGTTCCCGATGTAGCGTATTCCTGCTTCAGGAACGAGTGTGCCTCTGGAAGAGAAGCAAATGGAACTCTGCTCAGGTGACAGATCCACTCTGTTCTCTCATGCATGTAAGCACAATCTAAATGAGCGGTGAGGGCAATTTCATTTTCAAATAATTTATTCATTAAACAATATCTTCCACATCTTATTAAAACCCAATATGCATAAGAAAAAGAAAAAGAAAAAGAAAAACAACGCTCCTATTAGAAACTACAATCAATCTCATTGATTTAAAAAGTATATTGCCACTTCACCCCGTCCTCCCCTGCCAGATTGTGAGTCTCTTAAATGAAAGACCTGGGATTTAAGCATCTTTGCTCCTTGTGTGCTTCTCACAGTCCCGGCATACACATACAACAGAAATGCAATAAATGGTTGTTGTAATAAACTAGAGACATAAATATTGCTGCTGTCAGAGATATTAGAGGATCACTAAAATGGCAAAAACATGGAGCAGCTTAATAGTCTACTATTACATGGTTTGAAGTTGAAATTAATCATTTTCTTGTTTGTCAGACTTGGATTTTTTAAATGGCTAAGCATGGGGTTAATTTTGACAGGTAAGTTTTATAGTTTGGATACACATTAAGCATTTGGTTTTAATTGAAGTCTTTTTTTTTTTTTTTTCTTGCTCAGGCCACCCAAAAGCTTCCTTGTAAGAATATGTTTATATCTGTATGTATTTTCCCTGTCACCATTTGCTGATGCAGTATTTAATTTCTTTCATTTATGGCCTACAGTATAATATTCTGCCAATTGAACAAGAGTTCACTAAGTATGAAAAATATATTTTCCAGTTTTCCATTAGGAAATCCAAACCTCCGTAGTTCCATTTGGATGCTGCAGTTCACTATTTTGTCCCAATTCACTAGTTACAGATGTTTTTAAAAGTGCTGGAAGGCATAAGACCAAGATCTAACAGGGATATGGAAATGAACTCAGTAGGTATCCCAAATTTTATTTCCTCTTAAACTTCATGTTAAACTTACATAAAACTAAAATAACTAGTGTATTCATTCAATTTAGTTTTTTTAACGCATGAAAATAATTGTTTCATTGCCTGATTTTTAAGAAAAAGACACACACACATACACACACACAAAGAGAAGAGATTGATTTCTTTTTTTTTTTTAAGATTTTATTTATTCATTTGAGACAGAGAGATACAGAGAGAGAGCATGAGCAGGGGGAGAGGCAGAGGGAAAATCAGGCTCCCCGCTGAGCCAGGAGCCCGATGTAGGGCTCGATCCTAGGACCCTGGGATCATGACCTGAGCCAAAGGCAGATGCTTAACCCTCTGAGCCACCCAGGCACCCCAAGAAATTGATTTCTTAACAAATTTCTTTTCTAAATCTGGAAGACAGCCAAAGTCCTAAAACTTTGCTTTTTGTCTATTGCTGTCTCCATGAGTAGGCGAGCATCTGCAGGCTCCATGAAGTATGTGCTCCAGGAATCTGAGGACCAGGTAATAAAATGTCACCCTCTCAGCACAAGAATAAATTCACAGTGAAGATTATTAATAATTTATAGCATTAACCCACCCAAAGAAATGGTTTGTAGCTTAGTTGTAAATAGGCTTATGATTTAATTCATTTTGATTTATTCAAAGAAGGACACCTCAGGAGCATGGCATTTTGTATGGAATTGTGAGAAAATAAAGTGAAAAAAAATCAGTATGTTTCTGGTATTATTGAAACGAGAACAAGACATTATTTGAGAGGCATCAGCACTTGAGCCATTAGAAAGTTGTACTCTATAGAAAAGCAAAGATAATTTTCCAAGCTCTACCACAGCCTAAATGAAATATCCCTCAAGACCACACAGATCTCTGCCTGGATTGCATGCTCAGCATATATTTTTATAGTAAGAAAAAGATGCCACAGTTTGCAAATATAAGTATTCCTAGAGCCAGAAAAGAATGTTAAAAAATTGTATTCTATGTGAAAAATTGGTGTTCTATTTCATAAACTAAACTTTTGTTAGAGCAAATAATTCAACAAATATTTATCAATCTAAGCAAATAACAATGAGTGAGTCACAGTGTCTATACTGAAGAAATTCACACAATGAAGAAATGAACTAGAAGACACCTCTGCGGCACCACTAGGTGAAGCTTGTTGATGTCTTGATGGTTTAAGTGCAGATGGGAAAGAAAATTGATTCTACATGGGTTTGTCTACTGATGGCTTCCTACATGAGGTGATATTTCAGTTTCAATGGAGAGTTTTTCTTCATGAGTTTAGTTAGCATAAATTAATTCAGTTAACTTTCATAAGAAGTGGATCGTTGAATGAATTGCCTGTCTCTCTCTCTTACCTTTATGCTACATAACGATAACACTCTGCATTGAACATTATTTAAGTACAAATATATAATCAAATAATTTTAGGTGGGCCCAAGAAGTATAACCTACATGGAATTGGGTGTCTTTGAACTATACTAGATTTTACCTTAGCATTTTATTGCAGTCAAGAAAATAGACACAATTGAATGTGCACATATGCGCACATACAAATTCAATTAAAAGCATTGAAAATGATACAGATTTTCTTGAGCTTATATTTGGAGGAGGTAAATAAAGATTGTGGATACACAGCACATATTTTTAAAATTCCCTTCTAAAGTTTCTCTTGTCCCTAATGTTTCTCAACTATCACATCTTGTCTTTTGTGCTTATTCCCTTCATGTTTCCATTGTCAGCCTACAGCTACCATCCCTCTCCACAATTTTGGAGTATATCCAAGACCACAATTTAAAAATTAGTGAAAGAGTGTTTGACAATATTCAAACCTTGCCCTTAATTAAAATTTAGACTTCTTTTTGTTAGTCAAGCATGATGTGGGGAGCACATCCCATGCGTAATTTCCAAATGATAATAGAAAACAGTCAACCTAATTTTCCTCTTTATAAACATGAGCAGGGAATGATAATAACTATATTTTTGAAATGCTCATTACCTACAAGGAACTGCAGGTAAAATATCATTTGTGAATCTCACAATAATACTAGAACAGGTAAGTTTTCCCTTATTTTAGTAGAGTAGGAAGCTGACACAACTCCATTAAGAATAGACAAGAACTTACACCAAGTTTGGCTGACTCTAGAGTCCTCACTTTTCCCACTGTACTAGGCTGATTTTACACAAAGCAGTAACAGCAATGTATTTTGAGTATGTGAGCGCAGGCTCTCAAAAATACATTGGCTAACAAAAATATCAACAACAAAAGTTTTAAGGCCCCAAATTATCTTTGACCTTTTCATCCCTTCTGTCCACCACAAAAATGGTTATATTCATCTGCATGCTGAAAATAGTCAATTCAGGAATATTTTCCAATTGCTGAATGCCATAATATCCAAGGCAGCACCCATGGCTTTCACTTGGAACCTTTCTGGTTGTGAAGGAGCAGAAATCTTTCTGAAAGTAACCTTTTAGGGAAAAGTAAGCTTTGAAGATCTGATTTCTTAAAATGCCATTCCATGAACAATCTACCACAGATACTCAAAGCAAAAAACTTTAGGAATGAGTCTATCAGTGGCCAGGGATGGCAAGTATTGATAGAGGTTATTTGAAGCATAAAAAGATGACTAATATAAAAAATTACCTAAGGCACTAAATGTAAAATTTTAGTACAACAGAACCCTTCCACAATTATAAAATTTCTATGCTAATCTAGCTACACCTTTGGAGTAGACATAGACATTGATCAGAAAAGCACATACAGAAAATGTTATGTATTGTATGTGGGTGTAAACTTTCAGACATCCCATGAGGAACATATATGTTTTGACTTTTTCAACTACCACTAAAGCAGTATCAGGAAACTACAAGTTAAAGCATAAGACAAATAAAACAGGTATCATGAATGATCCAGAGTTTCGTGATAGTCCCTGGGAGAAGAATTCAAATAAATGTCTAAAATAACAGAGTGTAGATATCTACATTAAGAGAAAAAGATCACCTACCACAACTAAGAAAAATATTATCAGCTAATGAGCCATTTCCAATTGGAACTGAGTAATCGAAGAATACTAGATACAAGATTTTAAAAAGTTATGTTTTCTAATGCTAACCAGCTAAATATAAATTGTTTTTTCTTTACCTCAGAAATATGTTGTACTGTACCGAGAATTTACAGTTTTAGGGAGAATGATTGATGTGTTGAATTTGAAAAAGTTCACATAATTTAGTAATATAACCTCCTTTTCTGTTATGATTTGAAGCATTTGCAGCTGTAATGGCCTTTGAGTCCCTGGGATAAAGGCCTCAGCCAAAGCCAGGAGTTGCCTATAAAGTTCTCTGACAGAAACTGGGATGGAATCCAGGCTCATTTCAGCAATATTTGTGGAGAAGAGGATTGAACTCAATACATTTGACCCAAAAATGCATTTTTGGGGCTTGCACCATATTTATTAAAGCCTTGTGGCAGAAGTAGAAGTTATTAAATGGGTGAGAGCTGGCTTATAGAGACACAGTTCTTAGCAGTCGTAGTTCAATTCGACATACTTTTACTGATCACCTACCTGGAGCCATATCCTAGGCTAGGCACTCACAACTATAAAAAAAGGAGGCAAATACCATCCACAGACTCAAGCAACTCAAAATCTAGTCGAAGGCAGATAGAAAAAACTGTAACACATGATGCAGTAGGATAAAAGATTGTAAAAGAGGTATACAGTACCACTGGGAGTCATAGATACTGAAAAAAATCAGGACGACATTCACGGGAGAAGTAGCACGTCAGCTGGGCATTGACGAAATGGTGCGCGACCAGTGCGTGTGTCGGGAGATGGGAGAGTGGGGACAGGGTTCCAGCTAAAAAATTAGTAAATTCAGAATATATTCAAGGAATCAAAGTTAGCTTTTCAGGAAGCAACCTTTTGGCTGGATTATACGATACCTATTTTTAGAAGAAAATACCAGGTTAAACTATTTGATGCGTGTTTTAAAAATAGTATAAAAGATCCAAATGTAGAGTCATGTCATTGTCACTGATTCAGTTATAGTTGGAAAGATAGGGTGGCCACAGGGAAGAAAGATGAGAAATTGGGAAATCAAACAGAGAACGGTTAGTCACCCGTCACAGGACAGGTAAATAGTCAGTTTCTTATTGCTGCCCTAACAATTAATGGCATAAAACAATGCAAATCTATTATCTGACAGTTCTGGAGTGGTCAGAAGTCCAAAATGGATCAGCAGAGTCATATTTCTTCTAGAGATGCTGGGGGAAATTTATTTCTTGGCCATTTGTAGTTCAGAGAGCCACCTACATTCCTTGGCTAGTAGCACTTTCTTCCAGAGTCAAATCCAACAACACAACATTTTCAAATGTCTCTCCTCTCTGACTCCTCTGATTTCACATCTTCTCTGACTGTCCCTTTTGTCTTCTTATAAAGACCCTTGTGATTACATCAGGCCTACTCAGATAATTCAGGATCATCGCCCCATATCAAAATCCTTAATCACATCTGCAAAGCCCTTTTTACCTTGTAAAAGAATATATTTACATTTTCTGGGGATTAAGATGTGAACATCTTTAGGGAAGCATTTATTCAACCTCCCATACTGTGGGAACATTATCTAATTCCCAGACCTCAACCGTTTCTAATTTGTAAAATAGGGATAATAATAGTGCTATCTCGCATCATGGTTCTGGGGCCTAAAGGAGAAAAATAATATAAATCAGTTACCATAGTATTCAATAAAAATTGTAATAACCATTGTCATTGCTGTTAATGGTGTTGTCATTTTGAGGGTTCTGAATGCCACATTGAGTTTTACCCACTTTATTTGGCAATGTATAGCTGACCCTTTTAAGAGCAAGGTTATGCTCTCAGAACTTTATCTGTTAATGTTGAATGTCACGAAGTTTGTTGCAGAGAGACTTGAGACATAAGGGGCTCTTGGGGGAGGAAGAATCATTATTCAGATGGATTAGAGGACAAATGACAAATATTTGCAAAGTATGTGGTAGGTATACAGTAAAGTCTTAAGCTTTTTAGAGACCCTGAAAGTTAATAGGAAATGATATTATTCCAATAGAAACCTGGGGAAGAATGTGATAAAGATTCTCTAAGAAAGGATCACTGGTCAAAAACAAATGTTTAGAGGCGCCTGGGTGGCTCAGTTGTTTAAGCGACTACCTTCAGCTCAGGTCATGATCCCAGGGTCCTGGGATCGAGTCCCACATCGGGCTCCCTGCTTGGCGGGGAGTCTGCTTCTCCCTCTGGCCCTCCCCCCTCATGTGCTCTCTCTCTCTCTCATTCTCTCTTTCTCAAATGAATAAATCTTTTTTTTTTAAATGTTTAAAATATATATTCTAAGTCAATAGTAAATGAAGAAAATTAAAACCATAAAATGATGAATTGACCGGGATTTTTAAGGCAGTGTTCAATGTTTAGGAACATTTTTAGATGAGTGTGGAGTGTAAATTGACAGCTACAACCTTGTGGAACACTTGAAAGATGTGTACCAAGAGCTTTAAAATAGTCAGTCTTTGGCCAATAACTGAGGACAATTTTGGTGCTGAAAATATCTTTCTGTGCAAAAAATATGTTTAGTTAAAATTTCTGAGTTCTTTTTGGTTAACGCAAGAACACAATAGACATGAAATTCCAATGTCGATTATGTGACAGACCACCGTGGACAAATGTCAAAGCAGGTTCTGAGAGTCAGTAAGATATTCACACATATTGGGACCATAAAGGAGGCAATTGGTTGGAGACAGAAAGACAAAAAAGATTTCTTTGGAGACAACTCTCCTGTATTCCCCACCTTAAACCCATGGGAACTGTTGGAGGGCTGGACCCACCCTTTACTTCAACCACAAGAGGGACACCAGTGGCACCACAGGGAGAGCTTAATATTATTTCTTTATCCCTAGTGGAACATGGTGAATGACTATGGCCCAGAAGATCTATAGGATGCGGGGTATAGTGGCTGTTTTGCTGAAATAGAGAGAGATGCTACTGTCTTTAAAAAAGCCTACAGTATTAAAATTTTTTGAAGTAAGAAATGCTTGAGTTCTTACTGTAGTCCATAAATGGGCCAGAAGAAAGAAAAAACTATCGTGAGTCAAAGTATTGAGTGATGTTTCCTTAATGGGAAATGAGAATTCACCTTGTGGAAGCTGGAAGGGAGATGGCCATACTCACAAGGGTTAATAAGAAATTAGAGACAACTGAGAGGCACATTATGCAGAATGCAATAGAACTTGCTCAGTGGTGGCTTCTGGTAAATTTAGAAACATATTTACAAAAGCATAGCCTTTAAACATCTGTCAGGGGGCGCCTGGGTGGCTCTGTTGGTGAAGCATCTGCCTTCGGCTCAGGTCATGATCCCGGGGTCCTGGGATCGAGCTCTGCATCGGGCTCCCTGCTCCGCGGGAAGCCTGCTTCTCCCTCTCCCGCTCCCCCTGCTTGTGTTCCCTGTCTTGCTGTGTCTCTCTCTGTCAAATAAATAAATAAAATCTTAAATAAATAAATAAATAAATAAATAAATAAATAAATAAATAAACATCTGTCAGGTCTTGAGAGTACCAAGCTAACTTATAAAAATGCCAAGCAAGTTATAATGTCTTGATTTCCTTAGTTCGGTTTTCTTTTTCTACTTCAAGCTCAGAGGAGAAGCAAACAAAACAAAATAAAGCAAACAAATAAACAATGAAAAACATGCAGTAGTTTGGAGAACGAGGATTTTCAGAAGAGAGAAAAAAGCCAGTCACCTTCCATTCCTGAACTCAGGTGTCCCATCTATATCAAACAAGGTCTGGAAAAGTTGTAGAGAATATTTACTTTGGAAAGAAGTTCAAAGTTTCTATTATTACCTGAGGCTAAATGCATTTAATTGCTGAACTGAGATTACATTCAGCAACTTGAAGTTGTAGTAAGACTTTCTCTTACTTAAAAATGATTTCAAAAAATTTTCAGCACTGAGTGGTTTTAGAGGGAGAGTGGGAGAAAACACAATGCCGTTACTTTTTATTACACTCTCTGAGTACTGGTTATTCAATGTACTTATTATACATACATATAAATTTACTCAAACCATCATTAATATTAATAACAACTGTGAAATAATCTAAATATCCAACAAGAGAGGTTAAATAAATGATGAGACAATCAAAAATAGAAGTTTATGTGGGTTTTTTTTGGAAGTTTATGTGATTCTTAAAGACTATTATTTTATCATAAAATCTTGGACAATTGTTGCATAATGTATCCATTTATTTTAATACAAAATTAATTATATTATTCACCATAGAAGACTGTGATAATATTTTTCATTGTTCTGCAGTCGTGTATTGATTTAGACGAAATTGAAGAGAACCAATACTGCTTATTAGGTTTAATACCTAAATTTTATGGCTTAAATTTATAATATTTTGAGGAGGGAAGTGCATATAAATATATAAATTCAAATGATAATCTTCCTATTACTGCCCTATGAATTTTGTCAGGGCAACCACTGAGAAAATCTACTCAGAATAATTACAAAGGATAATAAAATAGTAATCATTTTGATACTACAATTTTTAGATACTCAGTATCTATCTGAAATAAAAATACAGTCTTATAATATGAAAGAAGAACAGTGTCTGTGATTCACTGAACAGTCTATTTACTATGTCAGGGAATACTACTCAAAGGACTTCCTAACAAAGAAAGATTCATTCTTTCTTTCAATACATATTTATTGAGTGTCCATTATGAACCAATAACCATGCCAATTTCTAGAAGTAAAATATGGAACCCAATATACATGGTTCCTGGTCTAGTACGAGAGCTAGATCTCAAATAGTCACTAATGTCTGTAAAATTAACACTATGGTAGTGCTATTAAAGAGAGCATGTAGTTTTAAGAGATCATATGTTAGAAAAGGCTTCAATGAGTGACTGGCAATTCATCAGATTTTTAAATTAAAGAAGCAGAAAAAGGAAGAGCATTTCAGAAAGAGAAAATTGGTTGTGAAAAGGCCAGGATAGAAAGGAACTTTACAAAGTGAAAAAGGATAGGTGACTAGACATTTAACACAAGAGGAAATGTGTTATGAAATGTAACTAGAGAGACAGATAGCAACCAGACCACACAGGACTGAAGAGGTCATTTTGGAGTTTTAGGTTTTGCCGTGGTAAACATTTTGGTTATTTAACATTGCTTTTAGGTTGA
The DNA here is from genome assembly GCF_011800145.1 of Mirounga leonina. NCBI lineage: Eukaryota > Metazoa > Chordata > Mammalia > Carnivora > Phocidae > Mirounga > Mirounga leonina. The sequence continues at coordinate 14,236,901 of NW_023270431.1, forward strand.
ATATTTTGTTTCAGGCAATAAAGACATGAACTCAAAGTGTTGAAGATTCCTTGGAGAAGTCAGGCAATGAAATAAAGGAACTAGGGCAGTAGCTGGAAGGTACTGTGAGTGTGATGAGAAGTATTTTCAATTAGCAGAGATATCAGCATGCTTCAAAGCCAATGGACTTGTGGCTAAAGATATGGAAATAAAAGCATTTTTTAAAATTTTATTGCCCAATTTCACACCCACCAAAAACAAGAAAACATTTTAAAAATACAAGTAGAGAAAAAGTCTATCTTTAATGAAGCAAGTACATCAGTGTGATATTTTGATATTCATCAATGTGTTTTTTATTATCAGAATTCTATTTTGCTCCCATTTGTCTCCCCATTTCAGGAAGCAGTTATGTGAGTCCAGGGATACAGATCCAAGCAACAAAGGTTGAACAGTAGAACAACAGAGAAAAAGTATTAAGTTCTTGGCTTTTGAGCTCAAAAATTGTCACCTGAAACTCATAACATAATAATTTGAAAACATTTGGTTTGCCAAAGATGATTTTTTTTTTTAGTTACAAAATATTTTGAATTATGCAGGACAGAATATGTGTAGAATAAATAGAAATTTGGGAATAATGAATACTGATATAGGTGCCACTTTCCCCATGAACTGGATAAAGATCTCATGAGCAGAAGAGAAAGGCTTAGAGATGTGGGTTTCGAGAAGGAACTAGTTCCAGAATAAGGACATGAAGGAGGAACTCCCCAGATTTCTTGGAGTAAATTTGAGAGAGGAGGAAACTCATAAGCAGTTTCCATTTGAACCCTGATGACATCAGACTTGTGAGTGTTCCTCTGTCTCTGCAGTCTGGTAATAGGATAGATTATACATATAGAAGCCTCTGGACACATATGGGGGAGGTGTTCCTACAAAGAGGCACATGTCGCCAGAGTATTAGGAGAAGGCAGTTATATTTTCTCTTGTCTTAAGAAAGACATAGAAGTTTGAGGAGAAACTGCCAGGAATAATGAAGGGCAGAAGTTGCTTCAAAATTGGCTTCGTTGTCAGGTTCTAGCAGGTATCAATTGCTAAGGCACCCCAGATGATACATTCAAGACACGAATGGGATTGTTCACCTCAATAGATACCAGAAGGAACAAATGCTAAAACGTGGTTTTACCTTTCTCAGATTCAGGCTAGATACATAAACCAGGAGGGATTTGAATAGTACTCTGGGGAAAAGAAGGAGGGGAGTCAGTGAAAAACATGGGTTGAATCCTGAAAAGATGAATACATCTAAAACAAACTAGATTTTTTTTTTTAAAGATTTTATTTATTTATTTGACAGGGAAAGAGCTCGCGCACAAGCAGGGGGAGCGGCAGGGAGAGGGAGAGGGAGAAGCAGGCTCCCTGAGGAGCAGGGAGCCCAATGCAAGGCTCAATCCCAGGACCCTGGGTTCATGACTTGAGCTGAAGGCAGTTGCTTAACCAACTGAGCCAACCAGGCGCCCCACTAGATTAATTTTTGGAACCAAATTTGGACTTAAAATATAAATTATTATAGAAAATAAAGCTGTTTATTATACATATGAGTCATACCATTGAAAGGTGGTGAAGCAGAGCTGAAAGATAAATCATATTGGCACATCATTAGTAATTGTTTAAAAACTAATACTCCAGCTTAGGGAGACTTCTGAAGGTAACACAAAGTAAAGGGTGGAGAATGAAGATACAATAATCAAGAAATGGGAATTTGATATACATAATGATTGCTGAAAATTGAGGGAAGATGTGCTTCAGGACAGGGAAAATAGCATATTTAGTGAAAGCCTACAAGCAACAATCCCATACCAAACCCAAAGTGTACCAACTCATCTCTCTTCCTTCCTCAACTAACATTACTCCTTTTTGATTATGTCATTATTCAACAGATAGGTTACTCCATTCAAAACTAAAAGTCAGTAAAGGAAACCACATAAAACTTAGCCATAGATTATACATCCTCTATGCTCATGTTCCCTAATAGGAGACCTGTGGGTTTGAATATCTGCTGCCAATAAATCAGTAGATTCCTCTGGAGTTACATGCCAATTTCTAGGAGTAAAATAGGGAACCTAACATACATGGTTCTTCATCTAGTAAGAGAGCTAGATCTTAATCAAATAAGATTAAGCATCCCCATTAACAGAAGCATCACCTTGAACAAAGGGGAAAGAATTAATCTGTTCTATATACTCAAAGGTAAATTTTGAGCAATTGAACTGTTTTTGTTCTATGGAATATATAAATTATGTAATTTACTGAGTTATTATATTAGCTATAAAAATCTTTCTTCCAATATTATAACCTACCTCTTAAGAAGTCCTCTACATATTTTTGTTTTGTTTCTAGCTATACTTTATGCTTCCCTTTTTTATCCTTAATTTGATTGAATTCTGTATTTAAATCATTTTTGCATTTTTACATTTTTTTGGGGAAAACTCAAATCATTTATTTGACTAAGGAAGAATAAAATAATAAAAAATACTTCCATATGCACATTAACATTTTTTTGAAGTATAGTTGATATATAATATTATATTAATTTCAGGTGTACAAAATAGTGATTGCACAATTCTATACATTGCACTGTGCTCACCATGCTAAGTGTAGTATTCTTTTATTCTTTAATACTCTGTAGGAAGCATGTTTTTTTTTTTTTTTTAAGATTTTATTTATTTATTTGACACAGAGAGAGAGACAGTGAGAGAGGGAACACAAGCAGGGGGAATGGGAGAGGGAGAAGCAGGCTTCCTAAAGAGCAGGGAGCCCGATACGGGGCTCGATCCCAGGACCCTGCGATCATGACCTGAGCTGAAGGCAGATGCCCAACGACAGAGCCACCCAGGCGCCCCGGAAGCATGCATTTTTTATAATGAGAACAATTTCATATAAAAAGCAAAGTTTAGATGAAAAGTTTTTTGGTTAAAAGTTTATTTGCAAAAAAAAAATTCCTAGTTCTCAGGGTCTTTAATAGTTTCTCATACAACTTACTCAACACATACTAGCATGTAATCCTCCTTGTTCCTTGTGATCCAGGGTAATGGTAGATTCTTTATTTAAAATGCTCTCCATTATCATTGCAGTAGGGAAAGGGTGGGGACTTGGTAAAACATTCAGTGGCCTGAAGAGCTTCCAACTAGCATTTGCACATAACACTTCTCTTCACTCTTAACTGGCCAAAGGAAGTCACGTTGCATGGCCTAACTTCAGGGAACACAGGGAAGGGCATTCCTACCATGTACCTGGAAGTGAGAGTGAAAATATTTCAAAAATATTAATGATGGCCTTAAGTGGTAATGATTATTTTCACTAGGATGGTGAAAAAGGGGATAGAAAGAAGAAATGCATGCAAAAAAACCCTATATATAATATATATCTGACATATGTACACATACTTATGTAGCTTTTATATATAATGACATATATAATTAGAGACAATGGAGAGAAAAAAAAACAGGAGTAATTCAGTGACTTTTAGTTATAGTGACAGGAAAAAGAAGTGCATTAAGGGAAATATAAGACCCTTGAGAATTGTGTAAAAGATGGTGACAGATTATTTAATTTCAGACTTACTGAATTCAGGGTAGAAATAACGTACAACTAGAAATTCAGCTGTTTTTTAGGAAAGATATGGAAGTCACTGATTTGGAGATGGTAAATGAAATCATGGAGTTAGCCAAGATTCCAAAGAAAGAAAGTGCACATAAAAATGGCTGTGGGGAAGTCATCAGAGAGGGAGAAAAACCATGAGAGACTCTTAACAATAGGAAACAAACTGAGGGTTGCTGGAGGGGAGGTGGGTGGGGGGGGATGTGGTAATTGGGTGATGGGCTTTAAGGAAGGCATGTGATATGATGAGCACTGGGTGTTATACTCAACTGATAAATTATTGAACACTACATCTGAAACTATACTATAAGTCGGCTAAGGAAAAAATGGCTGTGGGCAGATTCTTGGAAATTAGAATAATAGAAAGATGGGAGGGAAAGAGGCATACGTATGAGTAAAGGAAGAGGCATTAAGAGAATTGCAAGATAAATGGGATAGTTTAATGTTAGGACATCTAACAGATATCTAGCAGAATGGTGGAATTTCATCTTTGGAATGATCTACAATGACAAATGTTGTGAAATTGTTCATTAGAGGCAACTGAAAGAAAATATTTAATGTGTTAGGTCAATGGGAATTTCTGAAGAAAGGCTTCTAGTAGAGTGGGAAGGACATATGCCAGAAAACAAGGGGTTAACAAGTAAGCTGATAGTCAAGAAGTAATAGTGGTGCTTGACTATAGTTCTTTGAAGATGATAATTATGGAGAATGAGAGAGGATTTAGATGAGGTACTGTAGATGAGAATAGAAATGTATTGGCAAGGAAGATCAACAAAAATAAAACTGTGATATATAGAGGTAGATGATAGAAACTAATGGAATAATGAAATAAAAATGAAACACATGCGTATAGTCCTTGATGATACTTGTCCAAGTTTTTTGTTTCCTTCCAGATTTTTATTTAAATCTAGTTAGTTAACATATAGTGTAATATTGGCTTCAGGAGTAGAATTTAGTGATTCATCACTTATATATCAACCCATTGCTCATTACAAGTGCCCTCCTTAATACCCATCACCCATTTAGCCCATCCCCCACCCACTTCCCTCCATCAACCCTTGGTTTGTTCTCTATCATTAAGAGTCTCTTTTGGTTTGCTTCCCTCTCTCTTTTTTTTCCCCTCTTCCCATATGTTTTTCTGTTTTGTTTCCTAAATTCCACATATGATTGAAATCATATTGTATTTGCCTTTATCTGACAGACTTATTTCGCTTAGCATAATATACTCTAGCTCCATCCACATCATTGCAAATGGCAAGATTTCATTTTTGATGGCTGAGTAATATTCCAGTGTGTGTGTGTGTGTGTGTGTGTGTGGGTGTGTGTGTGTGTGTGTGTGTGTGTATGTGTATATATCTATATCTATATGATCTTTTATCCATCCAAATTTTTATTTAAGTTCCAGTTAGTTAACATATATTTAGTGATTCATCACTTGCATATAATACAATGCGCTTTACAAAAGGTGCCCTACTTAATGCCCATCACCCAGTTACCACATCCCCCCATCCACCTCCCCTCCAGCAATCCTCAGTTTGTTCCCTATGGTTAAGAGTCTCTCATGGTTTGCCTCCCTCTGTTTTTATCTTATTTTATTTTTCCTTCCCTTCCCCTATGTTCATCTGCTTTGTTTCTTAAATTCCACATATGAGTGAAATCATATGGTATTTGTCTTTCTCTGCCTTATTTCACTTAACATAATACACTCTGGTTCCATCCACATTGGAGACTCTGTTTTCATATAGATTTTTTTTTTTTTTTACTCTATTCTCTTATGTCTCTGACTCTCTGTTTTATATTTTCCCTTTTGTTCCTCTTTGTTTCATTCTTGACCTTTTCTTCCTTTGCATATTTCAGTTTACTAATTTTCTTTTCAGTTTTTCCTGTTTATTATATTATTTCAGTTCTGATTTCCATTTGTTTCATTTTTATAATTTCCAAGTTTTTGCTAAAATTTCTAATCCTATCATTCATCTCCTTGAATATCTCAGGATTAGTCAAAGATTGTGTGATAATTATTTTTTATAACTGGTTTGCACTTAGTATTTCTCTTGGTCATTTTTGAATGGAGAAAGAATTAAAGTCTAAAGTAATGACTTGAAGCTGAGATACCTTCCTGCAAGGACCTTTCTTCCTCAGTTCACTGTTGGAATATAGCTCTTTGCAGTCCAATCCCAAAGCAGGAAGTTATTACTATTTCCTTTTTGAACTCTGAACTCAGCAACCTCCTAAATACCCCTTTTTCCTGAAATTTAAAGACGTTTTAAGGGAAAACTAGCCCCAAATGCTGAGTTCACATCTCTGATTTCTGTGTTCCTCTGAATCTTGGCCTTATTATTTTCCCTAAAGAAAAGGAGAAACCTGATATACTTAGGTCTCCAAGCACAGTTTTTTCAAGTACACTTTTTTAATGTCAAGTTTTTTCTTTTTCTCTTTCTTCTTCTTTCTTTCTCTCTCTCTCTCTTTCTTTTCTTTCTTTCTGAGAGAGTACAAGCAAGGGGGAGGGGAAGAGGGAGAGGGAGAGAGAGAATCTTAAGCAGACTCCAAGCCTAGCGTGGAGCCCAACATCGGGCTCCATCTCATGGCCCTGAGATCATGATCTGAGCCAAAAATCAAAGGTCTGAACGCTTAACTGACTGAGTCACCCAGGTTCCCCAATGTCAAGTTTTTTCATTGTCTTCAGTAAGGTGATTGTTTTTAATCTGGTCAGCTATCACAAAAACCAGCTATCACAAGAACCCCTATGTTGAATTTTAAAGAAGCATGCAGATGTTAGTATTAGCTAGATTGTGAGATATTTTTAGGACAGAAACTCTAATTTATTCATTGTCATTACCAGTTTGTTACATAGAAAACAATCAATAAATATTTAAATTTGAACATTAGCTGCTCTCTTAGTTTCAAGAAACTCCATTTAATAAGAAACGAGTTTTTTTCTGGATACTTCTGCTTACCTGGTTCTTCTTTTCAACTTGTAGCCATATGAGATGACTTTCATGTCTTTTGCTCCTATTACTCCCTTAGATTTTTTCTGCAATTGTGACATCACTTGCTAATCAAATTTGTCCTGGGTCCCAGCGACCCCTACCCTCATTCCGCCCATCCACTCAACACCCAACTGCTTAAACCTGTCTCCTTCCTACTTTACACCTATTTTTTTAAATCTGGCAATGCCCTAAGATGCATTTAAGGTAAAGGGTAGAGACAAGTGTTTATTTCTATAGTATTCTTCTTCAATTCAGAGATTCTAAAATAACTAGATTAAGAGAAATTTTGACTTAATATAAGCTATTATTCTTGTATTTGGGGTTTTATGCTAATTAGTTAGACATCTGAAATCTGATTTCCTTTCTCAGGCCGTTTTTATTTTCAGTTTGTAAGGGCATGTCTGAGATTCTGTGAATTTCGGACAGGTTATAACTTGAAATGACAGGCAACACAGTATGATTTAGCATTTCAGAAATAAGGATTTGTTATTACTGTTGTTTTTTAACTTATAAGCCTTGTGGAACTTGTTAATGAGAAAGTTAATTGTTTGATTGGTTAGTTCCCTGGGGTCTGTGGCCCTTTTAATGCTTGTGAACTTGTTTTAAAAAGCAAAACTAAGAAGCTACCGCAAAGATATAAGTATCCGTGAAAAACTTGTTTTAATCTATACTGAGTGTTGCATTAACTTTAAATATTACAATATGATAAAGGCATAAAATATTAACTAGAGAAGGCAAAAGACTGACAAATATACTTTATCATCACAGGAATCACTGAAGGTTTAGAAAAAATGCAACAATTCACACTTTTGAATAAACAGGTATCACATAGTTTACTAGCAGGATAAGTTTTGAATCATGATTTATTCTTACCTATACCTTTCTTTAAGCCAATCTTTTCCAGAAATGTTTCAGAAATACCTTGCCATTCAACATGATTATAATAATCAAAGTCATCAGTAGCAGTCTGTTATTGTTTTATGTGCAGAACACTTGACTAAATGCAGAGAAACATCTTTTTAAATGTTCTCCTGGAACAATTAGTTCACCCTACTTAACATTTTACCTTTCATTGACTCAAATGGAAATAAGAAAATAGAAGTGTACATAATGGGATAATTTCAAACTCTTGGAAGACATTCAATAATTATCTCTGAGTGGTAGGTTAATGTGGTCTATTTTCCATATTAGCCCCCAAGGTGGATTAAAATGAGCAATGAATTATTACACATTTAAACCCACCCAAATTAATTGTCCAGTGCTTTTCACTGAAAAAGAAAAATACAGATTCTAATTGTGTATCAAGTTAGAAATCTGTGCTTCCTTACAAAATTGCAGGTAATTTCCTCCTAGGTGTACCTAAATAAGTAAGTACTGTGTATATAAGCTCAAAATGTGAAGAAAAAGTTAATAACCAATTACTTTATTGGTATCAAGGAACAATCCTCTTACTGAACTTTAGAATTCTCTTCACTTTTAGATGAATTATCTGAAGCTAAGAGAAAGAAATATTAATTAAATTTACCTGGGAGAAGCAAATGATGTACATTCTTTTTCTGCAATTTGGAAAGCAATAATATGCCTATGGACTACTCTAAAATTCAATTATTGCTCTGAATAACTTAAATCCCTTCAAATGTTTAGATCTGTAGAGTGACAAACCAAATCAAAGATATTAGAATAAACAGAATTCCCTGTTAAATAGTTATTTTATTTACATAAATTTGTTCTTTAATTTTTTTGTCTTTATAAAATTTTTTTTAAAGAATTCTTTTAAAGAATTTCCAGGGAGGAAACCGTACAGACTAGCCCTGTTATTTCACTAAACAAGATAAGAAAGGCAAATTATCTTTTCTCCCACATAGGAAAGGAAAATATGGGGCCCCTGGTTGGCGCAGTTGGTTAAGAGGCTGATTCTTGGTTTCGGCTCAGGTCATAACCTTGGAGTTTTGAGATCGAGCCCTGCATTGGGCTCCCAGCTCAGCGAGGAGTCTGCTAAAGTTTCTCTCTCTCTCTGCCCCTCCCTGTGCTCACTCACTCTCGCACTCTCTCTCAAATAAATAAATAAATCTTTAAAAAAAAAAAAAAGAGGAAAATGTTCTTTCTTTTAGGCATGAGTGACCTATCATTTTACTGAGTTGGAGATGTCTTTGTGATCATTCTGCCTCAGTGCACTCATTTTTGTAGTTAAATGCATATACTGAACATCTGTGATTTAGTAACTGATAAATACCATTTCTAATACTGAGTCTGATAAAGGAAAGAACTGTGCTCCACCAAGAGAACATCTTCTTAAATGTCAGAATTAACTTTAAAAATACAAACAGAAGATACTTATCTTTTGTTATAATCTGTGTAAGCAGGAATGAGTTATATAAAAACAGTCATAGAAATAAAACAGAGGCATTGAGAGAAAGAATGGTATACATCAGAGAATTAAAATAGTCTTCTTTTTAGAAAGATGCTGATTAATAGTCTCTTTTTGTTTTTAACCAAATTTGTTTACCTCTGGAGAGGGGGAGGTATAAAAGGAAAACCTTATCGATATTACAATAAACAGAAGGCCTGGCAAGGAGAGATTTGCCAGCTGAGATATGCATCAATGTGCCCAGAAATTGATGTTGCCTAACTGGGGGCAGATGCAAAGACCAGTGCCCGAGGTGGCACAATTATAATAAAATCAGATGAAGGGGTTCATTACGCTCACAAATGGTGAAGAGATGCCTGTCTCTTTTCCTGTTATATCTCCTCTATCTCGATTATGCCCTTGGGGGCTGGTGAGTAGAGTTGATAGAATGAGGGAAGGAATATGCCCAACAGCATATTTGAAGTGAAAGGAGATTTTCAGAGAAGTCTAGAAATATAAACAGGTGTTTTGATGAGATCTTTCTCAATGGAATAAAAACAATTAAAAATATTATAAGGCATGGTAGTACAAAGGAAAATTCTATTTTATTTGGCCTGTCTTTTATCACACAATTGAAAACTATCAAAGGAAAAAAGTAGGTCCAAACAGAAATACAAAATAAATCTAGGTTTCTTACCCCTTTTTCTAATTTAAGTAGTTAATAACCTACTTATCAAAATGGGTCATTGCTTGTATTAGATCATAATACAAACTAGAAGTACAGAAATGATTATTATATCTATACTTACATCTATAAGTACACATATATCTATATCTACCAATCTATCATCTATCTATCTATCATCTCTATCGGAATATTTGGCCATGCTTATCACAATCAGGCAATCAGTTTATTTTTCTTTTAACCTTTATTTAAATAGAATTAGTGTATTATATGATTATGGCAATAAGGTATTTTTAATTGAGATTTGTTTATTTATTTATTTATTTATTTGAGGCTGGGGGAGGGGCAGAGGGAGAGGGAGAGAATCTTAAACAGGCTCCATGCTTACATGGAGCCTGATGTGGGCCTGACACAGGGCTTGATCTCACAACCCTGAATCATGACCTGAGCAGAAATCAAGAGCTGGACGCTGAACCAAGTGAGCCACCCAGGGGCTCCTTATCAAGGTATGATGTATGTTCTTTAAAAAGCACAGATTTCAATGTTTCAGTACTACTATTTTGATAAATGTGTAAACCCACATAACCCCTTCTCCAGTCAAGATATATAACATCTTATTACCCTGGATATTTTTTTATTTTCTCTCTCCTTTAAACCCCCCTTGCCTAACTCTATATACAACTATTTTCATCATTATAGAATTGTTTTTGCTGTTTTAGAACTTCCTATAAGGGAATCATAAAGAATATATGCTTTTGTATCTGGGCTCTATTTTTCAACATAATGTTTTTTTGTTTGTTTTGTTTCATTTTTTAAGATTTTATTTATTTGACAGAGAGAGACAGCAAGAGAGGGAACACAAGCAGGGGGAGTGGGAGAGGGAGAAGCAGGCTTTCTGCTGAGCAGGGAGCCCGATGCAGGGCTCGATCCCAGGACCCTGGGATCATGACCTGAGTTGAAGGCAGACGCTTAACGACTGAGCCACCCAGGCATCCCTCAACATAATGTTTTGAGACTTATTCATTACTTGTGTGTAGCAGTACACAGTTCTTTATATTGATAAGTACTGATTGCTAAATCTGGTATGAACTTACCATTGGCAAGTGTTTTTCTTGCAGGACCTTTTTTTGCCCAATATACTTAGCCAACAATGGGAAGGCCTGGGTTCTAATCCCAACTTTATCACTCACCCACTTTGGAAATTTGTGCATTTCTCTTCCTCAAGCTAGACCTCGTCCTCATCTGTCCAATTAAAGAGGAGTGCTAGATCATCTCTGAATCTATTTCAATTCATATATTCTATGTTTTCTTGTTCATGGTTGTTTAATAACAATATCAATTTGATAAAGAACTATTTCTAAATTACTAACAGACATATTAATCTTAATTTAGTGACTGTTATTTTAAACTCAATTGTTAGACAACAAGAGTTAGGATTTCTTCTCTTCCTGAGGTTGGCTTTTCAATATTACTCTAAAGGGAGTAGAATACATGGTATACATCTGATAGTAACTCCTAAACTTATCTTTCACTACTTTGATGCAGTACTTTTAGTTGTTGCTAAGCCACTTTTGTCAAACTGAAATGTACTTCATCCATCTTTGTCTGTCAAAATTGCCATCTTTTAAAGATACATTCAAATTGTCACATTTTCCATAAAACTTTTTCCAAGCAGTGAAGTCAGGAGTGAATCTCTTTCATCTTTGAAATCTTACTGCATTTTGCATCATTCTTTCCCTATCTTAACCATTTGCACATTCATTCATTCATTCATTCATTCCATCAAGTACTAATGCATGTGTCTGGCCTGTGATAAGTGTAGGAATACAAGAATGAGCAAATAAATAAATAAATAAATAATAAAGTCTCAGTTCTCATGAGCTTACATTCCAGTATGACAATCATGAAACAACTATGCTCAGTTACAAATAGCTCGTACTCTGAAAGAAAATTACTGATTCCACTACGCTGCAAAACAATATCTGGTCTAGTCTTGGGTGGATCAGGGGGATATCCTATGCAATATGATGTTGAAATTCAGGTCTGAAGATAAGAGTTAACCATCTGAAAAGGTGTTTGTGTGTGTGTGTGGTGAGAGTGGTGGATGATACAGACACAGTGAATTGATTTCCTGGCACAGTAACCTGTATTAGAAAGCAACACAACACAGTTTAGAAATCTGCAAGATTTTGAAAAGCAAGGGTGAGAAAATTGTGAGAAGAATCTAGAACAGGTAGGCAAGTACAAGACTTTTTTACAATGTTAGAGACTCTTTTTAAGGTTTTGATTTTTACTTTATGACCTATTCATAGGGCTTTAAATTGATCACATTTATAGGTTGAGAAGAGTGTTTTGGACTGAATGTGCACATGAGGAAGTCACTGGCTGATGGATGACAAATGAAGTTGTATGTGTTGATGAGAAGCCTGTGGAGAGTGTTAAGAGTGAGAAGAGGTGTCAATTCTGAGACTTCAGAATCTCCCAGAATAACCTTTTGCACATTTAAATGTATTATAGATATTTGTAGAAATACCTCATTAGCTCTCCTTAAATTTTATGATAATGTGACAGAATTAAAATTTTAAAAAAGTGTAAAGATTTAAATCTAAGCAGTCTTGGGTTCAAATTAAGGCATTATCCTTTACTGGCTGTGTGACCATGGACAGTTTGCTTAATTCCTGTTATGCTCTTTTTTTTCCCTTCCTTAAAATATAGATAATAATAATTCTACTATGGGAGTCTTAAGAATCAAATGATTCTTACATAGAACAAAGAGAATAATGCCATGCACATTCTATACACTAATACCTGTTAGTTTCTTTTGTGTTCCAGTTTTTAAAAACACAATGCATAGCATGGCTCTTTAAAGTAAATATTTGTTTCTTAAATTTAAGAGACAAAGCAGATGAACATGGTCGGGGGGAAGAGAGGCAAACCGGAAAACAGACTATTGATGACAGAGAACAAACTGAGGTTTGCTGGAGGGGAGGTGGGTGGGGATGGGCAAGATGGGTAATGGGCATTAAGGAAGGCAGTTGTGCTGAGCATTGGGTCATGATCTTAGTGTCCTGGGATGGAGTCCAGCATTGGGCTTCCAGCTCAGCGGGGAGCCTGCTTCTCCCTCTCCCTTTGCCCCTCCCCCCTCTCATGCACGTGCTCTCTCTCTCTCGCTCACTGACTCACTTGCTTGCTCTTAAATAAATAAATAAAATCTTTAAAATAAATAAATAACTTGAATTTTTTTTAAGTAAATATTTGATAAATAGGTATTGAATAAGTGAGACCCATAATGAGGTAATGGAAGATGGAATCAGGAAGAAAAGACCCAAGGGAATACAAAGTGATTATAAAAATTATCAAGTTAGTATATAAAGTCAAGATTTTTAAAAAATTTTAATTATAATGTGCTGCTTATTAATACAGCATGATCGGTAGTTAATTGTATTGGTCTAAGTTTATACATCAGCCCTGATTTCCCGAAGGCTTTTGTTGCTTCCCTTATACTTGCTGAGTTAGGAACTGCTAAGGGGTCTAAGATTTTACCCTGACTGCAAACTAATAAGCAAGCCTGCTATAGATTCAAAACACATACGGACAAAAGAACACAAGTGCCCTAGGTCAAAGCCACAGACAACTTATTACTCACAGCAGAAAAGCTGCAGCCAGAGCATCAGTTCCTCCTGCCCACATTCCCACAGGGCAATTCAAGGAGGGCCAGATGTTTTAGGGGCACATGCAAGAGTTTGCACCTTAGGCGAAAAATCCCACAATTACAAAACAGGACGCTCTTGTATGCCTGCTGGCTATCTGCCCATCCTCCTCTCCAAAAATAAAAAATAAAAATAAAAATAAAAAAATAATAATAATAATAATAATTAATAAATTATTCCTTACCTTGGACTATAATGAAATGTTTCCAAGGTGGGAAAAGCAACTTGCTACCCTAGAACCCCCTGGAGTCTCTATCTTTAGGGAGACATTAGCTTCCGAGGCGTGCTTATTATTCAAACGTGCCTTTGCTCCAAAGGCTGGGAGGAGGGAGAAATGGAAGAAATGCATACAGGATTGTTGCCCGATAGTTTTTTGCCCAGAGTGGCCCCAGATACCAACCCCACTCTTCCTGTGGTTGGAAAGCCATGGCTGCCGCCACAGTCCCCTCGTTGCGCCAGCTCACCCTTTTAGTTTGCCTCCGCCCACTGGGACGGTGGCCTTTCCTCCTTGGTGCCTGCTGAGGTGGGTTGATGGCCGCTGCAGTGTCTGCGGTAGAGATGCTGGACGCGTAACAGCCTCTGGCCATCTTAGCAACAACCCAATTCAGAAAAGCAGCCAGCTTTGACTCAGTGAGTGACTTTAAAGAGAAGGAGTCCGCGGATCAATATCTGACCCCTCCACTTCGTGGATAGACTCCTTCTGGCGGCAGTGGTTGCCCCGCGGCCTCTCAGGAATCATCCTTAGTGACGGAGATGACAGCTGTGTCTCTCAGTAAGCCAGGTCTTAGTATTTGCGTGTCCTCCTTCCCGGTTTCACCTCATTGTCTGTCCTTCTTATTCTCTCTTCCCCTGCCTCCCATCCCCCACCCCCAGTGAACCATTACAATGCGATCTTTGCCAGAGACTCGCTTTTCTCAGTAACCCAGGCTAGCATGCTAACATACTGGAGTTTTTGCTGTGTGCATGTTGTGTGTACATCTTTTTCTAGGAAAGTGAAAATTTGTAGCGTAAAAAAAAAAAAAAGAAGATAGTAGGAAGGGAAAAATGAAGGGGGGGAAATCGGAGGGGGACACGAACCATGAGAGACTATGGACTCTGAGAAACAAACTGAGGGTTCTAGAGGGGAGGGGAGTGGGGGGATAGGTTAGCCTGGTGATGGGTATTAAGGAGGGTACGTATTGCACGGAGCACTGGGTATTCTACACAAACAATGAATCATGGAACACTACATCAAAAACTAATGATGTACTGTGTGGTGACTAACGTAACATAATAATAAAAAAATAAAGGTAAATACTAATGCAGTCATTGATTTAACATACACATTACCAATCTCAGGCATATCGAAAAGCTTTGAATGAAGTGAAATGTCTCTTTGCATTCACATCCTCACTTTATATTTCCCTAGACCAAACGTGCTGCTCTCCAACCTGAATGTCCAGAGTCTCAGAGGACGGTCACAGGCTCTTGGTATGTCCCTTCGGTTCTCTGCACTTTTCACATTCCCTTACTTCACACCTCTGCATGCTATTCTTATGTATCATGCTCATGTAAACGTGAATGGTAATGAAGTCATGCACAGAACTTTCCTTATTTCAGAAAAAAATCTTATTTCAATACAAAGATTTTAGTGGTAAGGATTAGTCATTTTAGATAGAAGGGTACTTTGGTAGATAGAGGAGTCATTTACATCTTAAATCAAATTATGTAGGCAACATCCTTCTTGGTCTATTTGCATAAGTCTTTCCTTGGTATGAAAATATTCAGAAAATCCAAAACAAGCATTTGTGATACTTTGGATAATTTTAATATTGATCTCTCTCTGAATACTAACTTAAGTATGGGCACACTTATTCCTAAAACAATTCTAAGTATGTTTACCACCTCTTTTAACAAATTATATATATTTTCAACTACTCTCCCTTATATATTGACATAATTATAATTATATTTATAATATATAAAATATAAATTATATATATTTTATATAAAATATAAAATTTATATAAAATATAATTATAATTATAATATTAATGGAAGTTAAGTAATGTGCATATGCGTTAAGCTCAATTGTCTATTAATTGGGCATAGCAGTTAAAGTAAGCCAACATAATATGATTTATTGCATATACTCCATAAACAGATAATAGATAACCAGATGAAATGTTTGAATGAGGAAATAAATTACTATGGAATATCTCTGTAAAACTGGGTGGTCAATTAAAAAATAAAATCAACAACACTAGTGTCATATTAAATCAGGAAGTAGTAAATATTTATAGGAATAGTGAGGCCAAGGTAAAGTCATGTGCTTAGCAAACTTGTTTTCTTTCTCTGTGCCCCCTGGAAAAAAATCAACTATAACTTCCCAGGCCAAATATCCATTATTCTTGGACCTTATGACAGATTTCTGGGCAGTGGAATATTTGGCTTAAGTAAAGACATAATTTTTAGACTTGATCATAAAATGTTTCACTGATCATCCACTTTTTCTCTGTCCCTCTGCATAGCAGTTTTTGAAGAAGTTGAGATAAAAGATACAATTATATAAACCTCCTTCTTCATATTTACCCCTAAAGGAAAACTTTCCAAAACAGCCACCCCATCTTCATTAGACGATGATATGACAAGAAATTAACTTTTGTTTTCTTAAGCTATAGAGATGTTTGAGTTGTTTTCTCCTGCTAGTTTACTTCTCCTGGTATAAGTAGGGACTCTGTAATATATGTAGGGAGGAATGGTCAAATTTAAAGGATATTGTCAAAGAAGTTTTGACAAGGTAAAGGATATTTCACCTGATGGAGTGAAAAGTGAAGAAAAAGGAGAAATCAGACAGCTTTTACTTCTAAAATATCAGTAGAATAACAGATTCTCTGACAGTCATGTAGAATTTGTGAAGAAAGACTATTTAAAAAGTATGTCATCTTCTGTCACCTAATGAGGAAGTTTTAGAAAGAATCAGAAATTCCCATCTCTGTTGGGGACAACAAAAGATCTATGTGGCCTTGTTAATAAGTGCAGAAAGAGTCCATTTAAATCTGGTATATATAACTTAAAAAAAAAAGGATATTCTGTGTGTTTGGAGGGAGGGATTAGTCATATTTTCTACATAATAAATATATAGTAACACATGTAGGGAATATACAATTTCTATTTCTAAATCATAAACTACAAAACAGAGAATACACATCGCAAAAGAATTTTGTAATTTTTGCTTTGCCAAAGAGACCATGTTCTCAGACTAAATAAATCTGAGCTCAGCTTACCCAATACTTTAAGGATGAAGTTTTCTGTCATCTATGAATTTACTTAACTACATTGTATTAAGCAAGCATTTATTTTCTGTCTTGTCTGTCTTGGTTTCAAACCAAATCATCGACTGTGTAAAATTGGGAAATTTATTTGATTTCTCTGAGCTTTAATGTACTCATCTAAAACAAGGATAGTATCTGTTTTACAGGATGAAAACAGACATTAGAATTATTTGCACTTAGAAATAGGGTGTCCATGTTTTTGTATAATATCAATGCAAAATTCAAATATAGTATGTACATCGTGTTACCTTGATCAATCAGTCCAATAACATGAATAAAGCAGAATAAATTTTAGAATCATGTGTTCTTAAAGAATCTATTATAGTTCATAATGCTGTTACTTTGTTTTAATAAAACATTTTTATGATATCAAATGTATTATCATATAGTTATCTGAACTTACCTTTTGAAAAATTGTGACAGCTCTCTGTTCTAGGTCATGTTTTCCAGTATCTCACAATATCATTTATTGCCAGAAGTTCATAAGGAAGTTATACAGAGGAGTCTCTCCAGAAAACACACAATGTTTATTACTGTGTCTTTGATTCCAAAACTCTATGAATAATTGTTTGTTTCTTAACAATACCAAATATCTATTTCTGGCTCTGCTAAATGTTGTCTTCATTCTGGAACACAGGCTGATGGAACAATCTCTGTCTGGGATATTGGTGGTACTGTGGTAAATAGATAAAAAAAAAATATTTAGCAAGCCATATTTAGCATGCTAGATGTAAAATTTCCTTTCCAGAAGTGACACTCCAAATTTCACTGGCCAAATTAGGTGTACACTTGAGTTCAGTGTGGATGAAATATGTATACAAAGCTTTTATAAGAAGTATATCAGACAAGGAATTTTGATGATTCAGGAAAAAGTAATATAATCCATGACAGAAATTCATGTATGCTTATGAAGAAACTTAATTTAATTGTGGAACTAAACTTAATTTAGTAATGGAGACAAGGAAGGAGTAGTGAAAGAATATTAAATACTAACTATGTAATTCTGGCAATTTAACCTCACTAAACCTCAGTTTTCTTATTTATAAAATGGGAATTTTAGTCTCTGGCTTGTAGAATCATTGTTAAAATAAAATGTGCTAATAAGACTAAAGTATATAAAAGTATATAAAAGTATACAGTGGAATAACCTGGTTAAGACTCAAGCGTTGGCTATTATTATCTTTACTTTTATTTCATTATTTTAATGTAAGAATAAAATAAAATATATTTAAATTAGAATTATTAAAAAATAAATATACACCTTTTTAGTGGTGTGTATATGTTGTGTTTTTTTGTTTGTTTCCTTCCACACCATTCATTTCATCTTCTTCTGGTAAGTAACCTCACTTTTTCTCTGGGGAATTATCCTTCCTTCACTCTCAGTTCATGCCTTTGGATGGGGTCTAACTATCCCTCATAGTCCAGAAGCTTGAGAGAACACATGGTTTGGTTGGTCTTGTCATTCTGCTGTCCAAAATGATTAGCTTTCCAATGGGCATGTGGCCCAGGCCAGGATAATGGGCATTTCTTCCTGGGCTTTATTTGAAGCAGTATGAAAGCAAAGCTATCTTTCTGTTGAAGTTGGAGTTAGGAAGACAAAAGTCTGGAACTTTGAGCAGAGATATGTTCAGGAAGTTTATTGGAAGATACTCTCAGGGTCAATAAAGGAAAGATAGTGTTTCAGTTTGTTCAGGCTAGTATAACAAGACGATCATAGACTGGGTGACTTATAAACAACAGAAATTAATTACTCACGGTTCTAGAGACTGGGAAATCCAAGATTAAAGTGCTTGCAGATTTGGTGTCAGGCTAGAGCTCACTTCCTGGTTCACAGATAGTGTCTTTTTGTTGTGTTCTCACATGGTGAAAGGGGGCAAGAGAGCTTTCTCTGGCCTTTTTCATTAGGGCACTAATCCCATTCAAGAGAGTTCCATTTTCATGATCTACTTACCTCCTTGGGAGTTAGGACTTCAGTATGTGAATTTTGGGGGGACACAAATGTTCAGACCATAGCAGGGAGTAAAGGAAGTAGAATCAGGCAGAGGGAGGATTGAGTTGGGATGAGTCACAACTGACCCTCCAGAGCTCTAGAACTGGGTGGCTCTTTAGAAAGGATCACTTCAGGCAAGGAGCCAGGGACTTTAGATTCCCTGTTGAGCAGTCACTGGATGTAGGCTGACTCTAGGGAGAGACAATATCCTTGAAAATGTGGATCTCCTCAGCTGAGCATAACTCCCTGGAAAGGGACTCACCTGCCATGATCAAAAAAGGAATAAATATATCAAACCTGAAAGGATAATCTAATACAACAGGTTTTTGAGTTTGCCTAGGAATCAGAGTATCTCAGAGAAACATATAGCTAGCTGAGAGGTTAAAGAATGAGCACTAGACTCAATAGTTGTGCTCCTGGATCCAGCCACTCCTGAATTACTTACCTCTTAGAATTTTTCATGTTATCAATTTAAAAATCTATCATCTATTCTTTTGTTGTTTTTTTTTTTCCCAGTGATTTTTTTTATCACCAATTGAGACATAATTCTTTCATATTATCCCCTCTTTCTCAAGGTTTTGTCTCTTTCATTTTCTTATATTCATGCTTGATATTATATAAGAGGAAGATTTGAAGGAAACTAGGCTGAAGAAGAATATCAGAAAACTTGTTCTTTCAAATCTTCTGAAAAAGAGTTTACTCATAGAATATAAGAGAAATGGCTTGAGCAAGGTTGTAAAACTGAAGACTGTCTTTCACAGATGGGCATTGTTAAATATATTACTCTTAATGAGAGGGTATAAGGATGGACAATAAACTTCCTGAAGACTGAAAGAATTTAGAATGAGGCATTGATTTTTTTTTTTTTTGACCATAATGACAATGTTTCCCTATTCATGTACTAAATAATGCTGCTTCTTCAGGTCTGAAAGAAAACTCAAATGATTTGGGAATCCAAGTATTATTTTAAAAAAAGAAAAAGAAATTGCCCTAAATATGGTGCATCTCAGAAAGAAGAATGATTGTACTTGATATTTAGAACTGTGTCTCCACTGTGTGCCATGCTTCATCAGTTAAATGAGTTTAGATCTCAGTTATTATAATTGCTTATGAGGATTCAAGGCAAGAAAAGTACGTGAGCAAATACAATTTTCCTCCACTGTGGCTTTGAAAAACCAGAATTAATTTCACATTGTCTGTGATCAGTTGATCATTGCTTCATGGCAAAAGCTCGAGGTAAAGTAAATTGCAATTATAAATGCTACACGTTTAGTGTTGTTTGACAAAAGCATTATATTAAATCAAATTCTGACTTTAGAAAAACTATTTCAGTTCCAGTGATTTTTATTTTTGATGCAAATGATATCACCTATTTCAGGAAGCTATTAAAAATTTGGGATCTGGTTAAAGAAGTACATTATTAACAGGAAATACCATTATAGACATTCATTACATTTACATTGCTGGTCAGAAATGTCAATGGTTTTTAAAACTAAAGAGAAAAAGAGAAGAACTAAATATTCTAAAGAGTCTCATACAGGCAGGGACTTCACCAGGCTCAGAACTGCAGGGGCTAGAAAGCTTGCAGGAAGGTATTATACTTAATTTTCCACTTTGGTTAGCAGATTTAGATTATTTTTCTATGAATATAGAAGATATAGCTGGGAGCTACATATTATAAAAGTGAAGTTCAGATGTGCTTTTCTAGCTAGATATTTTCTCTAGGTAAATATCTTATTTAAAAAAGAAACAAAAGAAAAGGAAAGTTAAGAGAAGAAAAGAAAAGAAAAAAGGAAAAGAAAAGAAAAAGATAGTTAAAAAAAATAACAAGTAGTTACATAGCAGATACTATGTACCAGGGATTTAGAGAAAGGCTTTAGAAATATTAATTCATTTGATGCTCATGGAAATTTTAGGAGATGGGTGCTATTATTATCCCCCCAAATGAATGAAGCATCTGTGGCACCTAGTAGGTTAATCACCTTCCTACGTCCCAAGCGATGACCGGGAAGAGCCAGAGTATGAACCCAGCGCCGTCTGTATTGAATCCAATACAGAGTTCAGGTTTCTCACCACTATGGTTTGAAAGGCAAATTTTGTTCTCTTAAATAAAAATGTGAGTATTATTTGCCCATTCTTACTCCAACTCACACCTCCAAGTATAATGTACTAAAAAGAATATAGTTATGTTCTTATAAAAAAGATTCATGTGAAATTACACTGAGAATGTCCTCTCTCTCTAGTGGCTTTTCTCTATTTGAAGCAAGAAACTTAGAAAATCTTCTTTCTCATTGCTTGAAAGTATAAGGTACACAAATCTCTATAAACTATATTTTGATCAAGCATTTGAGAGTTCCCGAGGCAGAGGATAAATGGTTCCTATAAGTTCAACTGAAAGGAAAGGCAAAATTCAGAAAACATCAACTATCCTAGAAGCAGGAAAAAAAAAATTCTCCATGGTAGCTCTAATTAGCTTTTAAAAACTTCGTTCATACCAAATATAAGTTTTTCTGTCCAACACTACAGTGTTAGTCAAACCGTATATGCATTTAGTTGAAGAGCATGTGATGCTCTGTGTCACTCACATAATCCTCTTATAGGTTGTCTTAACTATTTGAGACATGATTTGTTATTTGTGTGTTTAGTTCCTTTCCTCTCAAGTGTTTTGTTTGTTAACAGGCAGTCTGAAACTGCAGCTGACGCAAGGACTTTGTGCCCAGTTCATCTACGAGCCAGCTGCTGTGGCAGAACTGGGGGCTGGGAGCGGCAGAGAGCCCTTGGCTGATCCTGCCCTGCAGGCTTTTTCTGCTTCCCAGGCAATGCCTCCAATCAGCTGCTAGTAACTGTTTGGTACATGTGCCTAGTGTGTTATAGTTTTATATTTTAAAACTATTTCTCTTTATTAGCACTCATATCTAAAACAGTCCCCAATCCCAAAGCAAAGCAGTGTCTATTTCACTGATTACATTTTCCAATGCTTTCTCTCATTTTTCTTCCTTATTTCTTTTTTAATTTGTAACGGTATGAGATTTTACATTTAGATAGGTATAGCAATTTAAATTCATGCAATTTTCATCATTTATGAAATGATTATTTTGGATTTATTGTTGGCATCTCAGTCTTCTTTATTCTTGCCATAAATGTCTTTCTTTTTATAATCTATTAACCAATTACTTTCCTTCTTTTCAATTACCTCTCCTTGTAGAACTCAGGGACAGTATACCATCTCGTATCTGTTCTCCTTCTCTTGGACACAAAAACCACAGCAGCAGAAAACATTATCCAAGTTGGTCAAAAGATTTGTTGAAAAACAGCAATAGCCAATTCCTGGAGCTTTATTATTATTATTATTATTATTATTATTATTCATGATGTCCTTTCACCTGTCACCTGAACAACCCAAAGCCCTCTGATGTGCTCAACTATGGGGAGCAGATGGGCCCCACAGCAATGTCCAGGCTAACAAAGTTAGGAAGTTCAGTCCCAAGCATATGTGATTAATAAATTGTCATTTTTATTATTATAAAATAATTACCACTGCCTCATTATATAGTGGAAACTCAAGTTATGTAGATAACTCTCCCATAACCTATTGCAGTTGATGTGTATTAGGTGCCTCTTTCTCTGTCTGTCTGTCTGTCTCTGTCTTCCTCTCTCATTTGAACACTCTCTCACCTATGCACAGAGAAACTGAGAGCTTGGCAAGTCTATTTCTGAAAGAGTATCTGAAGTCTTTGATACAATTTCCCCAAGCGAGAAGGATGTTGCCTGAAACTTAGAGACTGACAGTATAAATTCTGAAGTATCTAACATATTTTTTGTGTAATGTTCTACAAAGATGTGACTCAGTAAAGCATTCAGTGGGGGCTAATTTTGCAAGTCTCAGAAAGTTTCCCTTCACATCTTGCGCTAACCTGTCAATATTCTGATATTCCTAACAGCTTCCCTGAAGCACCTAGTACACTACGGACTTAAGCAGCAATTGAACAGGATGTTTAACTTTTAACTCAATTCTGGAATTTAACTGTCATTTACATGATTAGTTAGAGTGACATTCCTGAACAGTGAGCTTTCAGGATCATCAAAATTTAATTTTCTTTAGGGCTGGAACACAGGAGATTATGTTCAGTTTATTAGCTCTGACCCTTTACACTTAGACAATTATCCAGCTTAATTTGGCTTATGGACTACATAATTCATGTGGCCTGGTTATTATGTACTTTTATCCTTATGGATGCTACTTGAAATGCCTGAATTAGAGGTTCCCACTTCCTTCACTATTGCAGAAAGTAGCCTCCTGGACAGGAAGCAGAAGAGAAGAAAAAGGCAAAAGAGAAGAGATAGTTTGATTTTCAGACAAAGAAAAGTTCAGAAAAAAAAAGAAAAAGAAGCATGAATTATAAAAACAAAATAAAAAAAATACGAATACTCTTACTTTTAGATCTTATATTGCATTTTGTCTTCATTCTTATCTCTGGAACAGAGCATCACACTTTAAATAACAAGTCTTTTGAAGTTTTAAAAAATAATATGGCTATTGTAAAAATATATAGTGTAGAATTATGATGTTTAGTACAGTTCGATATTAGCCACATACAGCTATCTGAATTTAAACATTAATAAATTGTAAAACACAGTCGCATCTAGAATTTAGTTTTTAGTGGCACTAGCTACATTTCCAGTGTGTAATAATCCTATGTTATTGCCAAGTGCTTGATAGCCAAAGCTATCATATTGAACAGCACAGAAAAAGAACACTTCCCTCATCTATTGATTGTCCAGTGCTGGCCTAAATTGCAGGCATAGTACTTCCAGTAAACCTGATTCTTTCTATTACATGCCTTAGTGCTTCCTCCTTAAGCGTAGCTTGTTCCTCACCACAGAGTCTACTGTTTGTGGTCCTGAGAGTGACATCTAGCCCTGTCCACATGGTTAGTCCAGGAAAAGTGTGGCAAGATTGATCTTAAGAACAAGCACGATGTTCACGCCTTCTGAAAGTTCCCGAATATAGTCCAGCCAAATGCCTGGTATGACGGCAGGCTGAGAAACAAAGTTTCTTCCTGGTGGCTTGAGGATCAATTCTGAGGACTGGAGCACATGAAAGAAAAAGAGGAAGAAGCTATATTAAGATTAGAAACCTACTGATTGATTGATTGATTGATTAGGGCCTGGCAGTTTAAATTTGTGTAGTTAAACCAAAAGAACTGTGATCAGCACAAAACTTCCAAATCTACACAAGTGACTTTTCCTATAAGCAGAGTAACAGACACCTGATTTCTTGAATTGCATTCTGGGAAACGGGGGTCAGGTTGAGCAGTTTGCCTGTGTTGAGTCATTCCTCATGACCACTCTGCTAACCAATCTATTGTTGTGCCTTTTTGGACAGACAAGGAACTTCAAAACTGGCGAGATAAAGTAACTTTCTCAAAACCTTACTCTTAATAAATACCCAAATTCAGGATTGAAACTCAGGCTTATTGGCTCTTGAAATTGTGATTTTTGACACCACACATAATATGGTTTTGAGGTATAAAAGAAATTCCTGCCTACCCTGAAATACTTTACACAAATCAGTATCATTTACTTTATACAAATCATTTACATAAATGATTCTTGGGTATCTGATCCAGATATCCACGTCTGAATCAGATCCTGCAGTGGGCTTCATTCTACCTGGCCCATGGTGCAAGGAACCACCAATGCCCATAAGTACCACTTATACCTATTCTTGACAAAAGTCCAGAGTCCTTTGGAAGTCTGTGCTGATGAGTATGCATATGGCGGAAATGGTGCTTCCTAGAACTCACACTTCATTTGTATGTTCAAATCTTTTGGGGCCTCCAGTATTCAAAGTAGAGAGGCTTTTGCTATCTAATGACTCTGTGACATGAAGGCTAACCAAGTGAGAATTTAATAGTGCAGGAAAAATTGACTTTCAGTCTTTCTTATCCATAAGAATACAAAAACTGAAGATAATGGGCATAATTACTAGACTATTTACACTTTCAAGGGAATCGCCAGTCCTTTGGGAGAGCTATACCCTTATAGAACAGAAACTTCTAGTGGAATATATTTTTATTATGTATTTTCAACAGATTTCTTTTCTTGATTTTAAAATGAATTGGATTTTTGAAAAATAAATTTTTCCAAAAAAAGAAAATTAAAAATGAACTTTTAAGATGAATTTAAATGTTTCTTTAAAAATTACAACACTGACCATTCAGGCATCTTGTTTTTCCTCTTTTGGAGCAATCTTCTCAATTAAAAAATATTAAAAATATAAAAAAGCAAAGCAATGTAAAAATGTAAAAAAACATTCGGTGTCTAAGCCACTTTCTGAAAGGTGATGAGCCTGGAGATACCCATATAGCTATTTAGCATTCTTTAACACTTTATCTTTATAGCAGAAAGTTTCATGTGTGGTCAAGGATGATAAATAGGACAGGCTTTTCTTTTTTGATGTAGGAATAGAAAGGGACTCAAGAAAGCCCTGGGAGCTTCCATGGAATATATTTATTAGAAAACAAAGCAAAACAAAACCCAGGAACCAGTAGCCCTAATTTCTGATTTGACGTTACTGATTAGCTTTGTGAGAGTGGATAAGTTGCTCTGCATTGTAGAGGTTTAATTCCCTCACTTGTAAAATGAACAACTTAGAACAGATGCTTCCTAAGGTTCTCTGTCTATTGCATTCTGAAGAGTAAAATGAACAAGAGGAAAATACCAGTCAGCAAAATACATAAGACTTTGAATGTAGAATGCCACAGCATTTACAACCGAGCAAAACACTGTTTTGTGCTGCACTGACACAGAAATGAAGCCTGGGAAAAGTTCCATCAATACAGACTGATTAAAGAAATTAAAGCTAGGAGCATATAATGAGCCATACTTGTCCAGAAAAGAACTAGTTACATCATGTGGCACAGAATTCTGTCTCTGGCAGGATAATAAACTTCTCTGTTTCTACTATCTAATAAAGAAAAAGGGACTGAGAATTTAAGTAAATTAAGGAGAAATTAGGCAAATGTATGTCCAGGGGCAGAGGGAGATTAAGGACTCTTTTTCATCAATATTTAATTTACTAAGACACTCTTTAGTTTAAGTAACTTTCGTAGGCTGCTTGACAGCTGGTTGACTCTATGGTGACATGAGCCAAAATGATTCCTCAAATAACCACACTTATGCTATAGCATCTCATCAAGGTTTTGCCAACATGTTTTGTGTGACATGGGAAAAGATACGGCCCTCTGTGCAAATCGTGAACCTAAATAAAGACGAAAAATCCTTGACTTCAAAGTTCATGCTGTGTGCATGACTCAGCCTTGTTAGCACTGCAACTGTTTTATTACATGTATTTCTTTGGGTTCTATTTTGGGAAAAGATTTACTTTAGGCAGAAGAAAGTTGGAGTTCTTTCCAATCATAAAACCTAACATTGAAATAGCCTTCAGACCCATTATTGCATTGCTAACATCGAGACACAACATAATTATCCATCTTTCCTACTCTTTCCTTTGGGCCCAAGTGCCTCCAAAGAAAATGGAAATGATGCAGTCCTACAAGAAAAGCAAAGCAGAATAAATCATTTATCTTTCCAAATTTGCAGGCGTATCCTAATTTGTACTTACTGTATTTCTCTTGTGCAGGTTGTTATTACCAATCTTGGGAACTTACAGACCTGGATGCACTGACTGAGCCTGATGCCCCCTCTCCTCGGTCTTAAAGCTGTTTCTTCTCCTCAGGAACAGCTAATTCATTTTACACAGGGAAAGTTAAATTTAGCAAAAGGAGCCTTTTTGGAGCTGAGAGTTCTTGCTGATCTGGGAGCCTGTCAAGGTGATTCTATGCCAACTTGGACCTGCCTGGAGTTGAGGCTTCCAATCTTGCCAAATGTTGTGCTTATTTTGTGACAAAGATGAAAGTCACAGTTGGATTTAAAAGGAGCCCATCCAGTTTATTTTATTCTTGTCTCAACTCTCGAAATCTTCGTCTTCATGACTGAAAGCTTTGTAAATAAACAGGTGTCCACATGTCCCAGTGTGAACTGAAATTTTATGGAGCCAGAGAAGGAACTGATTTATTTTTAAAAGAAAAGTTATTGTAATACTTTTCTTTGGTAACTAGAGGTAATAGTTGTTCTACAATTTGTTTCCATAAATTTATTGCTCTCCATACTCAGTATTTCCATGGGATTTAGGGTTGGAGTGTTACATAAAAAGGTATGGGTTTGACATATGTCTTAGGAGCTAGACAAGCTCTAGTCAACATAAGAAATGCATAAGAAATGTTTATAGACTGTTAAGTTTTTCGGTAAGTACTGAAGAGAGGCCATCTCCCATACCTATGGTTTCATTTATGGTATAAGAGCTATACACTGAAATAGATATGTAAACTCAGGTATGCTCAACCAGAATGATTTGCCACTTTTTTCTCAAATACCTAAAGATATAATTTTCTCCTGCTGCTGCATAGTCAGTAGAATAAATATTCTTATTATGAATGATGTCTGATATATTAATACACACATATACATGCACAAACATTTATGCAAAAACACACTTTTTTCTAATTAACTAATTTTCCAAAGTACCAAAGAATTCCCTGTTTGAACATTAAGCATCTTAGGTGCCTGCATTTATAACTGTTTCAGCTAACTAAATGCTAAGTGTCTCATTTGTAACAGCACAATAATTCCAGCATTGAAGGGTGCATTCAGTGGGGTTATATTGTTCAATATTAAGTTTATTTAAAGTCAATTTTAAAAGGTTTGAGATATATATATGTGTGTGTATATGTATATATATATATAATACTTATATACTGTAGAAAATACCCTATCTTGAATTTTCCTAGCAATTATATCCTTTAACACATTTAAAACCATGTACATGCTTTATTAACCATATATGTGCCCATTTTCCAATGTGTTCATCTCATATAAAATATGCAATTAACTTATTATGTAGGTATTTAAGGAAATATGCACAAGTAAGCATCTTTGTCATATATGTCATTTGTTCTGCAGACATTCATATTCCCTGGCTGGAGATTTAGAAATTTCGCAATGGGATGATCAATTATTTAATTTAAAATTTAAATATATAAATTATTTAATTATAAATACAAGCACAGCAGTTTGTCAGAATACTGCACAACCAGAAGCCAAAAGAAACCAATGTTTCTGGTTTTTGAAAATACCTTAATAACTCATCTCTTGCAACTTTCATGATTTTAACATCTTAATTATTTAAATCAATGAATGAATGAATCTAATGCCACAACACTGCAGTTTTACCCTGAATATACAAAACAACTTTGCTTATGGATCTCCTAGCAGCTGGATGACCTAAATGGCCTCATTCACATATGTCATATTTGGAGGCTATAGGTAAAGAGTAACAGGGGTCACAGGGCCATAAGTCTCTCACTCCACAGTTGGCCATCTCAGGCATTCCACATGGTGCTCATAAGATTCCAACAGCAGCAAGGATAGAAGCACTTTTCAAGTCTCTGGTTGTGTCACTTTTGCCACTGTCCCATTGGATAAAGCAAGCCAAATAGCCAAGCCCAGACTCAGAGTGGACGAGCCCTACAGTGGGTATGGCTTCAAGGGAGAGAGGAAAATTTGTGGTCTTTTTTGCATGGTGCCACAAAGATCATTCCTAAAGATTTAGATTCTTCTGACGGGGCCTTCTCTTCTAGGCACCCATGTTTTGAAGAGAAGAAAAATGAGCATAAGTGGCAGCTTGATAGATGTAACCAAAATATAAATGTCAAGAAACGCAATTAGTAAATAGAAGTGTCAGTGATGAGGTATCATCGAAGAGAAAAGCAGTGTGAGGCATCGCAGGTGACTGGATGCCTTGAATTTTTCATTGTATTGTATGGCTTCCTACTATAGCTGCAAAGGACTAACACCTCTTTATGACTCATACTGTCCAAACACAGTATTTTCCAAATGCTGTCTCTGAATCAACTGAATCAATTGTGCCACCTCTGAATCAGCTGCATCGTACTGCAATGGTACTACCTGAGATATCTGAGACAAACGCAGCTTCCCAAGTCCCATTCTCACAGATTTTTGACTCAGCTAGACTGGATGGTTGTGAGTTACATGATCTGAAGCAAGCATCCCATGCTATTCTATGAAGAAGAAACACAGGTCCATAGAGCAGGAGGCGTAGTGGTCATCCTGAATTCTCAAAATGCAAGGTCAGCACTGATGGTTCCAATATACCAAGTATTACCTTAATAATTAGAAGAGTTAAATTTCCTTGAGGAAAATATTTCCTTCTATTCCTGGATTAGATACAAATAAGAATTTGTATTTAGTTATTTTCTTTCTTCTAAAAGTTTCAAGGCATTTCCCTTCTTTCTAGATGCCCAGATGTGTAATGAATCCCCTCATCAAAGGGATAGGAATATTATTTACACTTCAAAATTTCTTTTCAATCTTAAAATTCATAATTTTATGAAAAAAACTTTGAATATCAACACCAAAAGGATTATGAAAATGAAATCAATGAACTATCATGATATCCTAATATTAAAAGAATCTTCCATTTGCAGTTTATAACTTCCAGAGTTATTGTTTTATAAAACGAGAAAGTGATTTCATTCTTCCAAACTCACCTTTCTCTACAGGGAGTTTTTCACGTACTTGTATCTCACCACTGCTATCTTACAGATAAAAAGCAGATCAGGTAGCAAAATGTAAGCAAAATGTAAGCAAAATATCATGGAGCAAATAACAGTATTAAAAATAGAAGTCAGATCTTGTGACTTCCTATAGAGCATTCTTTTGACAACACAACATTTCAAGGCACTAGACTAGGTATGAAAATAATCTGAGAAGTCTTCTTTCCTAAGGCTATCCATATGTTGGGGTAGGCTTGGATCCAGTCCTGCCTAGAAGTTGGGGAACTAACTAATGAGTCCTGGTGTTTCTTCCTGCTGACAATTCTATATCATTATAAATCTTTCAAGATACCCAGTTCCTTAAACAGATTCTGAACAATTAAACATTAATTTGTTACGGAAGGAGACAGTGCACCCTCACTATCATAACTTCCAAAATTAAAAGCTTTCTTGTCACCTTATTTACTTATCTAAATATGAGTCTATCAGTTTTAAGATTTCTTGTTGAAATGTAGGGGTGCATGAGCTCAAATCAGAGTGGGGAGAAGGCAAGAACAGATTGTCTTGAACATCAGGAAAGAGTGTTATCTTGGCTTGTCTGCTCAGCCTGAGGTGCTTTAACACTTCTTTCTAACACACCTAAAAATACTTTTTTTCTCCTCCTGCTGCAATTACAAGTATGGAGTCAATCAAGGAGGCATATAATCTATCTCAGAATATATCAATATATTCCTGAGAGGAATCCTCAAAGACCTAACAACACTGCCTGTATTGAGAGAGAGCAAAGAACAGTACAAAGAAGGAAGCATTTTCTTCAAATCATATGCATAACAAAAGTGAAAACAAAAGCATGCATATTTCTTTACTAACAAAGGCATAAAAATCAAGACCATAATTTTATCTCTACAAATATTAAGAAAAGCAAAGAAAACATTTGATTCTCGGGAGAATCAATCATGAACACATAAAAAATTAATGAAAGACTATATTTTGAAGACATTAATCATTAATCAAAAATCAACAGCCAATAAATCCACATTTTAAGCATGAAAAGACACACATTGCAAGACACGCGTTCATTTATTTATGCATTCAAAGTATATTTATTGAGCATTTACTGTGTGCTAGATACTGTGCAAATGCTGAGAACACAGAGCCAACATCCCAGAATTTACTAATGGTAGAGGCATATTGGCATAATGTGATTAAAATTATAAAGAAAAATAGAGAGAGGGATGATAGCCAATACCGTAGCTATATAATTGGACTCAAGGAAAGCTTGAGAGAGAAAAAGACATTGAGCTCAGATCATTTTACACTCTAAAAAATCAGTCACCATCCTTCTTATTGTCTGAGTTACGATCTTCTTTATGTTCCCATAGCAAACCATGTTGTATAAACCAGGCGTAGAACTTGATAAATTGTTTTCTGTTGACTTAACTTCCAGATTTGAATGGGAAGTTCATGGAGAAGATAGATCACGCATTTTCAGTCTTTTTAATCTCAGCATATGAAATATGGAAAGCCTTCAATAAATGCCTGTCAAATGAATGAATGACTTAAATTGATACTTGTGTAATATATTTGACTATTCATATTTTTAATCTCTGTAAATATGCATTTGTAGATATAATTACTTTATTAACTGGCACCAAAGTTCTTCTTAGGGAGGGGATGTTATTTAGGAAATTAAGCTCCTTTGATGTGGAAAATGAGACCCTGAGGCTTTATTGTGAAAATAAATAGCAAAATAAAACTAAAAGCTAAACTTCTATTCATAAAAAAAATGAGGATGAGACATTTGGAAGTGGGAAAGTAGAGAAAGGAGAGAAAGTGAGAAGAAAGAGGTCAACCATGTGTGAGGAGCCTGAAAGCTAGACAGAAAGATGATCAGGCAGAATTTTGCAGTAATCAAAAATGTGTTTAATCACAGTAATGCTTAATAAGTAATTTAAAATAATTTGCATTTGTGTGATGTAAATTCTTCTTTCTTCTCCCAAATTCAGTAAATTCTATAACAAATACAAATATCATGTCTTATATTTGGAAAACCCAAGTAAAAGTGTCTGACTTTCATTTATATGTCAGTACAGAGGACAGAAAAGAGAACATCCATGCAGGATGAAATGTAATATATGTATAAGAATGAACAAAGCCTAAGGGACAATGGCAATGGTTTAACATACATGTAACTCAAGTCTTGGAATAAGAAGAGAAAGAAATATCAGACAAAATAATATCTTACAATCTATAAAAAATAATAAAAAATACTTCTCAGATCAAAGAATCTCAGCAAGTCTCAAGTGAGATAAAGAAAACCACACTTAGATCAATGATAACCCAACTGCTAAAAAGTAAGCATAAAAATAACACCAAGAAGACAGAGAAAGTACACACTTTACAAATGGAAAAAAAAAAACAAAAAACGATACAAGTTATGACGGACTTATCTTTAGAAAAAATGGAAAGCAAAAGAAAATGGAAAAAAAAATCATCTTTATATTATGGAAAAAAACAAAAGAGAACCATGCACCCAGAATTTATATCAAATGAAAATATCATTGAAAAAAAGAAAATGAATGAAAATATCTTAAACAAAAACTATGAAAATTTGTTACTGGTTGGCCTGTAGTATACAAAAATGCTAGAAAAGAAATGACATAAAATATATCTCAGATAAATGGAAGGAAAACTTCCAAACTCATTTTATGAGGCCAGCATTATGTTGATCCCAAAACCACACAAAGACCCCATCAAAAAGGAGAACTATAGACCAATATCCCAGATGACTATGGATGCAAAAATTCTCACCAAAATACTAGCCAATAGGATCCAACAGTACATTAAAAGGATTATTCACCACGACCAAGTGGGATTTATTCCTGGACTGCAAGGTTGGTTCAACATCTGCAAATCAATCAATATTATACAATACATTAATAAAAGAAAAAACAAGAACCATATGATCCTCTCAATAGATGCAAAAAAAGCATTTGACGAAATACAACATCTGTTCTTGATTAAAACTTTTCACAGTGTAGGGATAGAGGGTATATACCTCAATATCATAAAAGCCATCTATTAAAAACCCACAGAGAATATCATCCTCAATGGGGGAAAACAGAACTTTTCCCCTAAGATCAGGAACATGGCAGGGATGTCCACTATCACCACTGCTATTCAACATAGTACTAGAAGTCCTAGCCTCAGCGATCAGAAAACAAAAAGAAATAAAAGACATCCGAATCAGCAAAAAAGAAGTCAAACTCTCACTCTTTGCAGATGATATGATACTTTACGTGGAAAACCCAAAAGATTCCACCCCAAAACTGCTAGAACTCATACAGGAATTCAGCAAAGTGGCAGGATATAAAATCAATGCACAAAAATCAGTGGTATTTCTATACACCAACAACAAGACAGAAGAAAGAGAAATTAAGGAGTCGATCTCATTTACAATTACACCCAAAACCATGAGATAGCTAGGAATAAATCTAACCAAAGAGGCAAAGGATCTGTACTCAGAAAACTATAAAATACTCATGAAAGAAATTGAGGAAGACACAAAGAAATGGAAAAACGTTCCATGCTCATGGATTGGAAGAACAAATATTGTGAAGATGTCAATGCTACCTAGAGCAATCTACACATTCAATGCAATCCTTATCAAAATACCATCAACTTTTTTCATAGAAATGGAACAAATAATCCTAAAATTTGTATGGAACCACAAAAGACCCGAATAGCCAGAGGAATGTTGAAAAAGAAAAGCAAAGCCAGTGATATCACAATTCCGGACTTCCAGCTCTATTACAAAGCTGTCATCATCAAGACAGTATGGTACTGGCACAAAAACACACACATAGATCAATGGAACAGAATCGAGAGCCCAGAAATGGACCCTCAACTCTATGGTCAACTCATCTTCGACAAAGCAGCAAAGAATGTCCAATGGAAAAAAGACAGTCTCTTCAACAAATGGTGTTGGGAAAATTGGACAGCCACATGCAGAAGATTGAAACTGGACCATTTCCTTAACACCACACACAAAAATAGACTCAAAATGGTTGAAAGACCTAAATGTGAGACAGGAATCCATCAAAATCCTTGAGGAGAACACAGGCAGCAACGTCTTTGACCTCAGCCTCAGCAACTTCTTCCTAGAAACATCACCAAAGACAAGGGAAGCAAGGGCAAAAATAAACTATTGGAACTTCATCAAGATGATAAGCTGTGGCACAGCAAAAGAAACAGTCAACAAAACCAAAAGACAACTGACAGAATGGGAGAAGATATTTGCAAATGACATTATCAGATAAAGGGCTAGTATCCAAAATCTATAAAGAACTGATCAAACTCAACACCCAAAGAACAAATGATCCAATCAAGAAATGGGCAGAAGACATGAACAGACATTTCTGCAAAGAAGACATCCAAATGGCCAACAGACACATGAAAAACTGCTCAACATCACTCGGCATCAGGGAAATCAAAACCTCAGTGAGATACCACCTCACACCAGTCAGAATGGCTAAAATTAACAAGTCAGGAAACATCAGATGTTGGCGAGGATGTGGAGAAATGGGAACCCTCCTACACTGTTGGTGGGAATGCAAGCTGGTGCAGCCACTCTGGAAAACAGTAAGGAAGTTCCTCAAAAAGTTGAAAATAGAGCTACCCTATGACCCAGCAGTTGCACTACTGGGTATTTACCCCAAAGATACAAATGTAGTGATCCAAAGGAACATGTGCAACCCAATGTTTATATCAGCAATGTCCACAATAGCCAAACTATGGAAAGAGCCTAGATGTCCATCAACAGAAGAGTGGAAAAAGAAGATGTGATACACACACACACACACACACACACACACACACACACACTGGAATATTATTCAGCCATCAAAAAATGAAATTTTGCCATTTGTAATGACGTGGATGGAATTAGAGGGTATTATGCTATGCAAAACAAATCAATCAGAGAAAGACATGTATCATATGATCTCACTGATATGAGGATTTTGAGAAACAAGACAGAGGATTATAGGGGAAGAGAGGAAAAAATGAAACAAGACAAAACTAGAGAGGGAGACAAACCATAAGATACTCTTAATCTCAGGAAACAAACTGAGGGTTGCTGGAGTGGCTGGGGTGGCTGGGTGATAGACACTGGGGAGGGTATGTACTATGATGAGTGCTGTGAATTGTGTAAGACTGATGAATCACAGACCTGTATCCCTGAAACAAATAATACATTATATGTTAATAAAAAATTAAAAAAAATATATATATATCTCAGATTTAGAGGAATTATTAAAGAGTACTGGAATGATTGTATAAAATATTATAATTTTTTTCTCTGTTACTTCCTTAAAATTCAACTCTCTGTTTAAAAACAAATTAGCATTATAAAATGGGTTCATAAACATAAATAAAAGAAGAAAATATGATAAAAATGACATACATTATATAATTAATAAGTGAAATTCTATTGTAAGGTTATATATATGCAAAGTGGGTCATGTGATTTTTTTTAAGTGTCAAGAGTGGTGTATTAACTATGAAGTAGGAAACTATCAGATCTAAATAGATTTTTTAAATAAACATTTTTTAAATTTTAAAATAAATACAGTACAGAGATTTCCTGCATACTCAACACTAAGTTTCACCTATTATTAACATTTTACATTCCTATGCCTCATTTGTCACAACTAATGAACCGATATTGGTAAGTTGTTATGAACTAAGCTCTATGCTTTATTTGGATTTTATTAGTTTGTTTGTTTGTTTTTTTTTTCCCACCAATATCCTTTTTCCTTTCCAGGATTCTATCCAGAATATCAAATTACATGTATTCATTATGACTTCTTGGTTTCCTCTGGTCTATGACAATTTCTCAGATTCTGCTATTTCCAATGAGCTCTATAGTTTTGAGGGGAACTGATCAGGAATTTTATAGATATCCCTCAATTGGGTAAATACGATGTTTGTCTCATGATTAGACTGAGGTTATGGATTTGGGGAAGGAAGACCAAATAGGGGAAGTGCCATTTTCATTACATCATGTTACAAAGACATACTATTAATATGACTTATCACTGATGATTCTGTCATTCACCTGATGGAAGTAAGGTTTGCTAGTCTTCTCTTCTGTAAAGTTCTCCCGCCTCCGCCACTTTTCATACTGCACTCTTTAGAAGGAATTCACTCTGTGCTTCCCAGGCTTACAAGGTAGTGAGTTCAATTGCACTCCTTGAGGGATCAGTGTCTTCTCTATGGGCGATATGTCTCTTCACCTCATTTATTTATTTATTCACTATTTTATTTGTAACAGTGTGGGCTCATGGATATTTATTTATATTTGGGGTTATACCTACATTATTTACGTTGTTATTCCAATTTTTCTCGTGGGGAGCTTTTTCACTTGGCTCCTATGTCACCTTAACAACATCATTATTTTTTTAAAGAATTTTCTTTCTGGTACCATAAGATGTCCCAGGCTTTTGTTGTATATTTTATGCCTTATACTCTGTATCAATTATTTCTGGAAGGAGCCCTGATTCCATTTGTTGGGGACTTGTATTAAAAACCAATATCTGGGCACTGAATGTCCACATTGTTCCTGTAATATAATTGTTCCAGGCCCACTCAACAGACATAGCTGGGAATTATATGTGTATATATTAACACATGACTACAAATGGATCTATAATTCTTTGTCTATCTACCCTCCTGCATTTATATCAAGCTAAACATGGCTCATGTTTATGTCTCTGACTCTAATCTAGTACTGAAAGTTCATTCTAGCCTCTCCCCTTTATTTATCTGTTACTTTCCTCCTCAGTGGTGAGAAACCTGGCTCTTACAAATGGTCATACATTTATTTATTTATCCAATCCTAGGATAATATATGGTGATTTCAGAATTGTTAAACTATACCCCAGTAAGAAACAAGTTTACCAATTAAAGTATAGTGTTTATGTATAGTTTCTTTTGTCTTTAGTCTTACAATTCTCACTCATTTCCAAAATTATTTAGGTCAGTATTTCCACCATCCTCTACATTTACAACATAGTTAGATTATTTTTTTTCCATCAACATTCCATTCTGAGATCCCCTAACTTCTGAATTGATTGTTATTTTCAACAAAAAGTTATGGATGTGTATTGTAAGCCCTAAAGCAACCATTAAGAAAATAATTTTTAAATTTTAATTAAGAATCTCATAGAGTTAATTAAATGGAATGCTAAAAATTATTCCATTTCCCAAAGAGAATTCAGAAAAAGAGCAAGAGATAATCCAAATATAGAAGAAATAAATAAAATAAATAGCAGGGTTATAGATTTAATGTATTAATAATTATAGTAAACATAGTTGAATGCAACACTCCAATCGAAAAGAAAATGTATTGAGTAGACAGAGTTAACAAGAACTAACTCTGTGGTTTTTAAAAGAAAGATGTTAAAGAAAAGAACAAGTTAAATTTAAAGATACTGAAAAAGATCTATCATACAACCTATACACATGAGAAAGTTGCTGTGTCTATATTTACATGAGATAAATTAGAGTCCAAGCCAAAGAATGTTACAAGAGAGAAAGGGGGCATTTAATAATGATGTAAGTGGTAATTCATCAGAAAGGCATACAAATCCTAAATATGTATGATTTAATAACATAGTTTCAAAATTCATGAAGAAATGTTTGCAACATAAAAGTGAGAGATGGAGAAATTCACGACCATAGCTGAAGATTTTTTAGTAGTCCTCTCTCTCAATAATTGCTAAAAAATAGTTGGCAAAAAATACAAAAAGTATATAAACAACACTCTAAGGTTGGATCTCCCAAAGCAAACCCTGAGCAAGAAGATTTCATGGCAATATAATACTCGGGGTCAGCACCTGTGAAAGGAAGAGGAAAGCAGAATTAGGAATAGAAGTGAAACTGTTAAGCAAGTCTGACAAATTATCAGTTTAACAGAAGAGAGACTCTTGGGAGAAAATATTTCCTCTCAGAATTGTCCCCATTGGGCTGAATCAGCGATGACTTTATCCCCTCCTGCCCCCACTTCTCTTAGTTATTACATGTGAGCTTCCCAGGAATGATGTGACCTCTGGTGAGGTGACTTTTGGGTTTGAGGAAGAATCTGAAGGGGCTGACATCTAAACATTCTCAGTGTATTGTATTATGGCAAGTTCTTCCTTGAAAGGAAAACTGGACAGCCCATCTCCCCATGCCCACAAATACCACCAACAAGCTTAACCTATTTAATAATGACAAAACATCACACCTATCACTAGCAGAAAAACATATTCTTTTCATTTGCCCATAAAAATATAAAACAAGCAGCAAGATAATAAATTTAAATACAAGCATTTCAACAATAGACCATACAATGGACCATGAAATAAATCTCTATAAATGTCAAAAGATTAAAACCTTATAAAATAGATTCTCTAATTATAATTGAATTAAATGATAAATTAAGAACAAAAAGATATCTATAAAATACCCAAATATTTGGAAGTTAAAACAATCTTAAATCACCAATGGGTCAAAGAAAATTATACAATGGAAATTAGAAAATATGCCAAAATAATTGGTAATAAAATAGAGTGTATTTGTGGAACACTACTAAAGCAGTGCATAGTGATCAATTTATACTTTGTTTATATTCAAAAGGAAGAAAAGCTTAACATCATTAACTTAAATATATGGTTAGGGAATTCTAAAACAGAAAAGCAGATAACAAAAAATGCAGTAAGTAGAAGGCAAGTAGTTAAATAGGAGCATAAAACAATGAAATAGAAAGCAGGACAATGTTGATTTGTTGAAAAGACTTCTAGACTTGATAAATACCAAGAAACTAAAATTAAGAAAAAAAAGAAGAGCAAATACAAATTACCAGTATCAGAAACAAAAGCAAATACAACTAAAATATTACTAAATAAAAGGGAAATACTAAAGGAAAACAGAAGAATATTATTATTTTAGAACCATCCATAAAGAGGAGAAATCTCTAGAGGACTATTGAGACTCAAATTCCAGAGGAGCAAAAAGAAAAAGAAAAAATATCTTGAAAAGAACTGGACTCTGTTTCAGACACTCAAGCACCTTTACATACTAATGACAAAGTCATCTCAGCTGTCATCTAGGTGATATTATTAGAGAGATATTTTATAGACTGTGACTCAGACTCACAGGTAGCTTTATATTTTAATTTTTAACTTAAGTAGGACCATTTTCACATCTTAATACTTTTGAAAACATGAATTTTTACTGCGGAATAATAGTTTATCATGTGGATGTTACAAAATTCAATCAGCCATTTTCCTATTATCGGTTGTTTTTGTTTGTTTCTATGCTCTTGCAATTATAGTTTGCTTCTAGAGCAAGCAGAATTCATTTGTTCTGAATAAGATTTAAACGCAAATCCCGAGTTAAGGGTCAGACTACATTTCAGATTATGAAAACTGTCCAAATTTCTCTCAAAAGTACTTCCTGCAATTTATAATTTATTAGTACAGTACCCAAAAAGATTACAGTACATCTTTTTATATACTTTGCATCTAGTACCAGATGTTCTCTATATCAATTATAGAAGTAAACAATTATATCTCTGCTTACATTGACATTTATTATTTATAAAAATTCATACTATATGTATTGCCATCGTATTTCTTGTTTTGTTAATTGTTTACACGAATTAGTTGGTATTGACTGTGTACAAGCCAAAGGAGTTCATCTACTCAAATCTATGTATTTAATACCTTATTGTACAAGCACCAATACTCGTTAATATTTGTTAGTGAAAGGTGACTAGTGTGCTTGTACTATGTCAATGGTCAATGGAGTTCTTATCCACATTACTTTTTTTCAATTAAGTAATTAAAGAAGTCCTTATGGGTTCTTAAAGAGTACAATAAGCACAAAATTCATCTTTTGCACAAACTGAAATTTGCCTTGCAAACAGGCCTTCTGGGTGTTCTTTTCATGGAGAAGCATCCATTTCTTACTACAAGATAGAAAAACAAAACTCTTGAGAGAGATGGCATTGAGTCAAATTTTGAGAATTCTGTGCTGGCACATTAGCTGGATTACATAAAATGGTTAAAGTAATTCCTAATTATCTGAGTCATGTCTAAGTTCACTTTATAGCTTAATTTACAGTTGTCTGTTGCTGGTACAGCTGTTACTATTTTCCCATTTCTTAGAGTCCAGACATATCAGTTATAAAATATTTTTGGGGGTTCATAAGAGAAGGTAGGACTATTTCAGCAGATTTGGTCGTTAAGAAATAAACAGTCACCAGGTGCCTGGGTAGCTCAGTTGGTTGGGTGCCTGAATTCGGCTCTGGTTGTGATCCCAGGGTTCTGGGATCAAACCCTACAATGAGCCCCACATCGGGCTCCCTGTTCAGCGGGAGCCTGCTTCTCCCTCTGCCCCACCCCCACCACTTGTGAGCTCTCTCTCAAATAAATAAAATCTAAACAAACAAACAAAAACCAATTACCACTTATGTTTTACAACTCTCATCAAATATTATGAGATACAACTGAAACCAAATGCCATATGGCTGTAAGAAGAGTACTTCAAAGCATTTCACAATGTCAGGTCAAGCCATGAAGCATACCTTTCCCCATTTGTTGACATCACAATATCACAGGGTCCCCTCTGTCTTTCGCCACCTACTAGATCCAAGGATTTGATTGACTAACTTGTGTTGGGTCTGGACCGAGGTTATACAGAAGTGAAGCAGCCCTAGATCTTTGGCTGTATTTGTTAAGCAGTCCTGAAGAGTTCTCTATTATTAATTGAAAAGGCTGATTCTATTTGCTAAACATGAAGTAAAAGGAAAAAAAAATAGAAAGTAAAAATCTAAAGTAGGATGCAAGTAATACCCTCTAACTTTACAGTGACATTTGACTGCCAAAGGAGGGCTTATTTGTCAAAAGTCGGACAAGTGTTGAGGAATAAGAAAGAAAGCAAAGAAGCTTCGTTGCCCAGACTTCTCCACTAAAACCCTTTGGTGCATATTCCAGGAACTGCACCTTTCTCTTGGACTGAAGATATTGACGTAAAATGGAACCAATTCAGATGAAGTTCCTGAACATAAATGTATTAAATACACTGGTTTCACATTTCTAATGGCCCAATGAAGTCAGAATAAAATTTTACTGAGGGTTTACTACAGCATTATTAATAACCTGTAAGGAAGGCCTCCTATATCCCATCGTTTTGTATCTGTGAAAAATATGTGATTGCCTTTTTCCTGCCTTGAGGCAGTGAGTAACTGAGTAGCGGCACCTTATCCAAGGACACTCGCGAGCGCATAACACTTATTCCTACAATAAGCTACGGTAGATATAAAAATATCTGCTCATTAATCAAGCATAATCTCAGTGAAACACAGTGTGATGGGAAACCCTTCCACTGCCCTGTTTCTCCAACAAGATATTCTCATGAGGAAAATTAAAATTATATAACTTGGAAGAGGTTATATATTTGCCATATAATAGGAAGCAATGCTTAGGGCTTCTAATCACAAAATCATGAATTCATACACCACTGCTCTCGAAAAGAATTCAGAAAACAACTCTCGCAGTTGAATTGGGGTTAAGATTCGCGACAGAAGCCTATTTATACAGCCTCCGAAAAGATCATCCAGGGGAGATAGCATAGGGAGCTTTACTGAAAAAAGGCAAGGAGGGTACATATCCAAGGCTTGCTATCAATGAAATGAAATACTCTGAATCATTTTTGTCCTTCCCTCTATTAGGTGAGCAAACAGTTTATCGAGCATATTCATTGAACTGTTTTCCATTTTCTCTGGGTTTTCTTCAGGTAGCAAATGCCTACAGAATCTATATGTTAAAACGTCAAATGTTGAAGTTGATAGTCGGAGAGAGGTAGTTTTTTCCAATAATATAGAGCAATTCAATTTTGGACTCACATTGCCAGAATCTCTTAATGCTTCTCTGAATTTATGCAATTAGTGTAAACTTTTAAACATATTGCTACATATGGATTCTTAGTTGTTTTTAATTTGGATTTATTTACCATTTGATTTTAAGCAAATCAAAGGCAGAGAGAACATTTTTTATTCTTTTGTATCACACTATAAAATCTCTCATGTTTTATGACAAAATGTGACAAATTAAAGTACTAATTAAATCTCCTTTTTAGGTCATTACACCTCATAGGCCACACACACGCACACACACACATGCACACACACGCACAGACCCACCCTGACACATATTTTCTATGTAGAGGACATATATTGTTTAAGGAAGAGTAATAATTATCTATTAAATCAAATCTTAAAATAAAAATCAGGGTTTTTTTTAAAATTTTCTTCCTGAAAATATAGCTGGACTTAGAGATTTCATTTAACTTTGACTATCGATAATTTATTCTGGGCAAGTGAAGAATGCAGGTACCAAATTATATGAAATATATTTCTATGGGAAGAAAAAAACTGTAAGGTAAAAGCATAAATGCAAAAGGAAAGATAAAAATTATTTGATAAACCTTTTCAAGACAAGGGCTTATCCAAAAAGGATATACAGTTTGTTTTTTTTTCTTCATTTTAAGTAGTTAACAGCAATTAATATTCTATTCAGTTCAATTTAATACATATGCATTGAATAACTTCATGTCAGACACTTTATTAGATATTTGAAACAGGAACAAATGAAATAGAAGCCAAATTTGAATACTGCGGTAATTTATCTTTAACAACTAGTTACCAATTTTTACTCTTTTATACTTGTTTATTTTTATTAAATATTTTTAGAGCATTTTTTAGATTCACAGCAAAACTGAGAGAAATGTACAGAGATGCCCCTTATACCCCATGCCCCCACACATGCATAGCTTTCTCCATTATCAACAGCCCCCGCCAGTCTGGTACAAAACTGAGGAAGAGAGAGAGGCTCTCTCTTCATGTTATTTTTATGGATTTGGACAAATGTATAATGCCATGTATCCATCATTATAATATCATGCAGAGTATTTCCATTGCCCTAAAAATCCTCTGAGCTTCATCTTTTCATCCCCACCTCCCCTCGCACCTCAATCTGTGGCAACCACTGATCCTTTCGTTGTCTCCGTAGTTTTGCCTTATCCAGAAGTTCATACAGTTAGAATCATACAGCATGTACTCTTTCCAGATCAGCTTTTTAAATTTAGGAATAGGCACTTAAATTTCTTTCATGTCTTTTTTTATGGTTTGCTAGTTCATTTCTTGTTGGCACTGAATAATATTCCGTTGTCTAGATAGACACAGTTTATCCATTTATTATAGGTTCATTTGTTATAAATCCAATTTATTTACCTGCTGAAGGATATCTTGGTTTCTTCCAAGTTTTAGCAATACAAGTGAAACTGCAGGAGACTTGCAGATGCAGGTTTTTGTGTGGACGTATGTTTTCAAATTCTTTAGGTAAACCTTAAGGAGCGTGCTCTCTGGATTTGGTACTTATTTCTTATTCCAAAGATTCACTTCAGTACATTTCAGTAACCTAAATTTGGGAATAAAAATTATTTGTCAATTCTTCTTTTCACGACCTCAATGATATTTAGATGTTGGGAGTTTATTTTTGACACAGTGTATCAGAAAACAGTGAAGTTTTATCCTTAACTTTATCACTTCTGTTGTCTGAG
Source organism: Mirounga leonina (assembly GCF_011800145.1). Taxonomy (NCBI): domain Eukaryota; kingdom Metazoa; phylum Chordata; class Mammalia; order Carnivora; family Phocidae; genus Mirounga; species Mirounga leonina. Next base: position 14,279,866 of record NW_023270431.1, read on the forward strand.
ATTGAATGAGACTACTAATTGAATGAGCCCAAAAAGTGTCAATGGGAGAAATAAGCAGAAGAGAGATCGTATTGTGCTATGCTCACTCATTTACTACAGATAGATGCATTTGGCCATAGTGGACTAATTAGCTCAAGAGTCACTTCTCTTATTATTTCAAGGGCTTTAAAGGATAGGGGAATGCTAAGGCAGACTAATATATTTTTAATTGATCTATAATAGATTTACCATTATCATAGAAAGTAACAAGGTCTCTATTTCTGAGATGCCATGATTAAGATAGCATCTTCAAATTAGCCACAAATCAAGAGAAATTAGTAAGGGAAATAAAGTTTTATATCTAGTCCATTGTCTTGTATTAAACATAGTATCAAAAAATTGTATAATAAATGAATACCCTCACAAACTCAATAAAGATTTTGCATGGTAAAACATTACACTACAGCTCTGCGAAGGTGAGAATTCTTCACTTCATAAACATTACATTTACTCCCCAGGAATTTCATCCTGCAAAAGTTTTCAGGAATGCCCAAACTATCATATTAATGGCAAGCAAAAGGAAATGTTTGGTTTTCTCACCATCTCTTAGGGATGCAACTTTATGCAAAAACATACATTTAATTTCTTAATTTTTAGGTCAAATGATCCCCATGCATGGTGATGTATGTGAAGTCAAAACTATGTATGGCTCCATCCAGAGGCCAGTGGTTGAGACACTATTTCCAGGATAAGTCCCATGTTTGACTCTAATAAGAATACTTACAAGTAGCTGTAGAATGTTCTTTCTGTACTATCATTAATTCACGTGGTCAAAATGCTGCCGAGTCGGCAGATAAATGCAACCCAAAGCCCAACTTTCATAACTCTGGTAATGATCAGTGGGGTACACAAATATCTTCAAGGCACATAATTGTGGTGATCTCAGTGTGCTCAGTTCTGGTGGACTGTTGCCCATACCACTAAATCAGCATTCACAGCACCATGCACATGTGGCACAGTTGGAGTTCAGTGGGAACCTAGGACTCTGTTGGCTTGGGGGCCAAGTCACTCTTCACCTCCATAAAAGGCATCTCCTTAAAGAACAGGGTAAAGGTCACTGCAACTCATGCCAAGTGTAAAAATGAGAACTACAGACAGGAAACTCTATTCAGATGTTGTAGGGCTGTAGGCCTGTTTTATGTCTGCTCTGAGCCCTCTGCAGCTTCAGGAGACCAAAGACGTACTCACCATCCCCATTTATACTAGGTCCGCAGCCAAATGGGTCCAGACATTAAAAACAGGGGAAATCCAGGGTCTAATCAGGAGTTGCCCGTCTCAAAGGCACGACATGAAATACTGCAATAAGACATAGTGCGGTTGGAATCGTGACTGTGATGTGTGGCTGGGGGTTGTAGATTGAGTGTTCCACATTATGAATGTGGGACAGGCAGGCGGAACATGACTGCATAACTACTTACCCCCAAGTCACTCATAAAATTGAGATGTGCATCTCCAGAGAATACCAAGGAGTAAAAATTACAAATAAAATAAATGTTCAGTGTGTCTGAATTAATGAGCGTATATTAAGATCATATATAACTTGAGGAAATAAGAAAACAGCACAACTGAGACTTCCCTGAGTAATAGAGAGACATAGGGGAAGATATTTTTATTATCTAATTGGTAAAAAGTTCCCAATTTTTCTGTCAACGTTTATAAAAGAAAAATACACGCAGGTTTCAAGGCAGGAGGAGGGGGCAGTATGTGTGGCAAATGTGGAAAATCACTCAGTGGGGAAATAAATTTCATACACAAAAACGTGGTCATGGACAAAAGTTGAAATAAAAACCATATTTACACGGCATGACTTTTCAGATGATTTTTCTTCATTAAACTCAAAATTAGAACCAGTTTGGTGAATAAACTGGTAACATGCTTTCTGTGGTTTGAAGAACCAATCTTGTCCCAGTGTATTCCAGTCAGTAATATTCAACTTCTTCTCTGTTCAATGCTCTATTTCAAATACCTGACCTTTCTTTCTTCTTTTCCTTTTTCCTTCCTTCCCTCCTTCCCTCCTTCCTTCCTTCCTTCCTTCTACTCTCCTCCCTCTCTCTCTCCTTCCTTCCTTCTTTTATTCCTTTCTTTCTTCCTTCTTTCCTTTTTTTCTCTCACTGTCTCTCCCTCTCTTTATCCTTTGAAACTGACAAATGGACCTAAGAGAATTTTGAAAAATGAAAAAGCCTATTTTTTTCTACCATTCAAAGATGTGAGCTTAGATTTTGAGAAGATGGAGAGTTTAGGGTCCTAAAAATGTAAATGATGTATATTAAAAAGCACTGCTTAAAAAATACAGCATTAAAAATAAAATAAAATTGTTGCTGTGATTACCTAGCAGACAGACGTGAGGAAACTTCACTTTTAGCCATACCTTCAATCGATGCCAAACCCGAGAAGCAGGTGTGTGACACATGTCAGTTTAGCAAGCAATGTCCCTCAAAATGCTGCAGCCACACCCCAAAGTTGGGAGGGACAGATACATATTTATTAAAAATTATTTTCCAGTTCACAGACTTATGAAATATGTATATATTTTTGTGAGGAAAAGATAGCTGTGCAGTCCTATAATAAGAGATCTTTAAGTCAGGTAAAAAATAAAGGATATTAAATCTAAAGTGAGATTATAATAAGTAGAGATTTTAAAAATCTGATATAGTAGTATAGTGCCCTCCTCCTCACGTCCATCTCTTCAAAAATCTACCACCCTCAATATGTCCTCAATATGCTAGTATGTCCCAAAGGCTTACTTAGTTTCTTTAGTTGGATTTATGCCATTTGCTCATCATACGAATTCTTGATTCTTAGCTATATTAAGAAATGCATTTCATATCCTTATCATATAAATATATATCTCCTCTTGCTGTTGATCTTCATATTTTTATTGAAAGGAGAGAAAGGAAGATACTGTGCCCTGTACTGCAAGCCTATAAAACACATACACATTTAAATATATGTAGACATGTGCATATTGGTGCATATGTATATAGATGGGTGCAATTAAGAGCTCTACTTTACTTTAATATTTTGAAATATAAGACTTTTGTACTAAAAAACCTTTAAAATTATTTCCTCCAGCCACTTTATATTAAAAATAAGGAAATTGAGGTGGGGTATGTAAAGTGTTTGGTGCAAGATCACTTGGCTTCTTACTGGCAGAGAAAAATATCCAGAATCATGTCCATGATCCCCTTGGTCAGGGTTCCTTTCAATACACCATATTGCTTGAGTTTTTGTTCAAGTTATAAGATACTTGTATTGGTTTCACTCATTAAAACCCTGCATTTCTTTTAGTATTCCTTTCAGTCTATGACTGAATCATAAAGCACAATGCCAACTATATTAGTCTGCTTGGGCTGCCATAACAAAATATCATCGACTGGATGGCTTCCAAAACAGGAGTCTCTTTCTCACAGTTCTGGAGGCTAGGAAGTTCAAGACCAGGTGCTGGTCAATTCAGTTCTCCAGTGAGAGCTTTTTTTCCTGGCTTGCAGAGAGCTCCTTCTTACTGTATCTTCATATGGTGAAGAGAGGAAGCTCTGGTGTTTCTTCCTTTTAGAAAGACACTAATCTATAATGGGTGCTCCTTTCTCATGACCCTATCTAAAACTAATTGCCTCTCTAAGTACTCACCTCCTAATACCATCACATTGGGGGTTAGGTATTCAACATATGAATTTTTTTTAAAGATTTTATTTATTTATTTGACAGAGAGATACACAGCGAGAGAGGGAACACAACTGGGGGAGTGGGAGAGGGAGAAGCAGGCTTCCCACTGAGCAGGGAGCCCAATGTGGGGCTTGATCCCAGGACCTTGGGACTGTGACCCGAGCCGAAGGCAGACAGACGCTTCACGACTGAGCCACCCAGGCACCCCCAACATATGAAATTTTTAGGAGGTGGGACACAAACTTTCAATTTATAATGCCAACTAGAGAATTCTGAAAAATTATTTTGACTAAATCAAGATAGACTCTCCTTAGCTCATTTATGATTAAGTCTCCTAGGTTTCTTTGGTTCCTTTAAAGACTATCAAAATATGTTTTAGGTTAATTGAAAAATATTGTATTTGTAGAAGTAATCATTTACCTCTTATTGGTCTCATTTTGGGATTCTTAAAATGAATGGCTTGAAGAATACTGGTATCTTTCACATCATTCTAGAAACACAGTGATCTAAAGTAAGACTACATTTGTGTTATGTAATAAACAGATGTACCTGTCTCCACCTCGTAAAGTCAAATAAGTGTCATCTGAGAGTCATGATCAAAATGATGAGCTCTAAAATGACAGAAATACAACCTTGCAGAATTGATTCTATGATGCTTCCAGGATCAACAATACAAGCTATTTAGCATTTTCATCAGTGTCCTAAGTGATGTCTTAGAAGCAAGCTCATTACATTTGCTGTTGACAGAAGCTGGAGAGGATATTTCAGAGAGAAGGTGTTTATTCTTCCCCTGGAAAGTAAGTACAGAATTCAAAATGAGCTTGAAATGAGCAGCAGCATATTTTATTTAATTTATTTGTTTATTTATTTTTTTACTTTTCAAACAAGTTATCTTTTTTTATGTTATATTAATCACTGTACATTACATCATTAGTTTTTGATGTAGTGTTCCATGATTCATTGTTTGCGTATAACATTCAGTACTCCATTCAATACATGCCCTCTTTAATACCCATCATCAGGCTAACCCATCCCCCCAACCTCCTCCCCTCTAGAACCCTCAGTTTGTTTCTCAGAGTCCATAGTCTCTCATGGTTCATCTCCCCCTGCGATTTCCCCCTTTCATTTTCCCCTTCCTACTATCTTCTTCTTCTTCTTCTTCTTTTTTTAACATATAATGTGTTATTTGTTTCAGAGGTACAGGTCTGTGATTCAACAGTCTTACACAATTCACAGTGCTCACCATAGCACATACCCTCCCCAATGTCTATCACCCAGCCACTCCATCCTTCCCACCCCTCACCACTCCAGCAACCCTCAGTTTGTTTCCTGAGATTAAGAATTCTTCATGTCAGTGAGATGATATGATACATGTCTTTCTCTGATTGACTTATTTCCCTTAGCATAATACCCTCTAGTTCCATCCACGTCATTGTAAATGGCAAGATTTTATTCCTTTTGATGGCTGCATAATATTCCATTGTATATATAGACCACATCTTCTTTATCCATTCATCTGTCGATGGACATCTTGGCTCTTTCCATTGTTTGGCTATTGTAGACATTGCTGCTATAAACATCGGGGTGCACATACCCTTTTGGATCACGACATTTGTATCTTTGGGGTAAATACCCAGTAGTGCAATTGCTGGGTCGTATGGTAGCCCTATTTTCAACTTTTTGAGGCACCTCCATACTGTTTTCCAGAGTGGCTGCACCAGCTTGCATTCCCACCAACAGTGTAGGAGGGTCCCCTTTTTCTGCATCCCCGCCAACATCTGTCGTTTCCTGACTTGTTAATTTTAGCCATTCTGACTGGTATGAGGTGATATCTCATTGAGGTTTTGATTTGGATTTCCCTGATGCTGAGTGCTGTTGAGCACTTTTTCATGTGTCTGTTGGCCATTTGGATGTCTTCTTTGCAGAAATGTCTGTTCATGTCTTCTGCCCATTTCTTGATTGGATCATTTGTTCTTTGGGTGTTGAGTTTGATCAGTTCTTTATAGATTTTGGATACTAGCCCTTTTTCTGATATGTCATTTGCAAATATCTTCTCCCATTCTGTTGGTTGTCTTTTGGTTTTGTTGACTGTTTCTTTTGCTGTGCCACAGCTTTTTATCTTGATGAAGTCCCAATAGTTCATTTTTGCCCTTGCTTCCCTTGTCTTTGGTGATGTTTCTAGGAAGAAGTTGCTGAGGCTGAGGTCGAAGACATTGCTGCCTCTGTTCTCCTCAAGGATTTTGATGGATTCCTGTCTCACATTTAGGTCTTTCAACCATTTTGAGTCTATTTTTGTGTGTGGTGTAAGGAAATGGTCCAGTTTCAATCTTCTGCATGTGGCTGTCCAATTTTCCCAACACCATTTGTTGAAGAGATTGTCTTTTTTCCATTGGACATTCTTTGCTGCTTTGTCGAAGATGAGTTGACCATAGAGTTGAGGGTCCATTTCTGGGCTCTCGATTCTGTTCCATTGATCTATGTGTGTGTTTTTGTGCCAGTACCATACTGTCTTGATGATGACAGCTTTGTAACAGAGTTTGAAGTCCGGAATTGTGATGCCGCCAGCTTTGCTTTTCTCTTTCAACATTCCTCTGGCTATGCGGGGTCTTTTCTGGTTCCATACAAATTTTAGGATTATTTGTTCCATTTCTTTGAAAAAAGTTGATGGTATTTTGATAAGGATTACATTAAATGTGTAGATTGCTCTAGGTAGCATTGACATCTTCACAATATTTGTTCTTCCAATCCATGAACATGGAATGTTTTTCCATTTCTTTGTGTCTTCCTCAATTTCTTTCATGAGTATTTTGTAGTTTTCTGAGTAGATATCCTTTGTCTCTTTGGTTAGATTTATTCCTAGGTATCTTAAGGTTTTGGGTGCAATTGTAAATAGGATCGACTCCTTAATTTCTCTTTCTTCTGTCTTGTTGTTGGTGTATAGGAATGCCACTGATTTCTGTGCATTGATTTTATATCCTGCCACTTTACTGAATTCCTGTATGAGTTCTAGCAGTTTTGGGGTAGAGTCTTTTGGGTTTTCCACATAAAGTATCATATCATCTGCAAAGAATGAGAGTTTGACTACTTCTTTGCTGATTCGGATGTCTTTTATCTCTTTTTGTTGCCTGATTGCTGTGGCTAGGACTTTTGAATAGCAGTGGTGATAGTGGACATCCCTGCCGTGTTCCTGATCTTAGCGGGAAAGCTCTCAGGTTTTCCCCATTGAGAATGATATTCTCTGTGTGTTTTTCATAGATGGCTTTTATGATATTGGGGTATGTACCCTCTATCCCTATACTCTGAAGAGTTTTGATCAAGAAAGGATTCTGTACTTTGTCAAATGCTTTTTCTGCATCTATTGAGAGGATCATATGGTTCTTGTTCTTTCTTTTATTAATGTATTCTATCATATTGATTGATTTGCAGATGTTGAACCAAACTTGCAGCCCAAGGATAAATCCCACTTGGTCGTGGTGAATAATCCTTTTAATGTACCTTTGGATCCTACTGGCTAGTATTTTGGTGAGAATTTTTGCATCCATGTTCATCAAGGATATTGGTCTGTAGTTCTTCTTTTTGATGGGGTCTTTGTCTGGTTTTGGGATCAAGGTAATCAGAAGCATATTTTAAATATATGAGATTATACAAAAGAAACTTAGGGAGCAGAATATATTGAAGAGCTATATAGAAAAGTACAACAAAATGTATCAAAGTGTTAGCTATATAGAAAAACAAAATAGTCTATTAGAACTTACTGAGATGAGAATTGTATGGCTATATATATATATATATATATATATATATATATATATATATATAATATGCTGTCATAATCTCCACTATAGGAAATACCAAAATATTTCAACCAAAAGAAAATAAAGATCAAAATACATTATCGTTGCAAAATTTGATAGTAAGATACATGAGATCTAAATAGATCGGAGCTGCATCCATCTCTCTATGTGCTTCTCTAGCTTCTTTTTTATCTCTATGCTAAACTCTTAGTTTACTAAATTCAAGTAATGTAAATATTAGCCCAAGGCCATTGTTCACCTCCACAAAGCTAACTTCTATGGAAAAAAAATCAGAAATAAGAGAAAGAAAAATCTAATTTGGTGCAACACATTGAATTTTTAATGGGCGTGGTCTCATTTCTATTAGATACTCTGATTATCTTTAGGTAAAAATATATATTATTTTAAAGACTAGGTTCCAAAGGTGATAGGAATTACATCAGTATTTTTATACACAGCTATACAAAAGGAAAGAATAATAAAGCAAACTATCATTAACCGGAGTAAGTTAATTTTGAACAATTTGGGGTCATTAGTCATTCCATTGTTACCACACTGTGCCTTTTGTTTCATAATAAATTGTCCCATGGTATGCAGCTGCTTTCCCCTCTTAACAATCCTTCCTTTGGATAGCTTTCTTTCAGAACCTCCTTTGGTTGACTAGAAGAACTAGCCATGCTCTGTGTTCCTTGTGCTTTGGATCCCCCCAGCAACGTCCTATGCTACATATTACCTGCCATAACTTTTATATCTAAAAATTTTACAATATGGCCACATTGGTTCTTTTAACACTTATTTATTGGCTCTTTATTCTGTACCTGACTCTTCATCTATGAAACGATAGAATACAGAGGAAATATTATCAGACACGGCATCGGAATAACTAGGTCTGCATCCTGTCCCGACCTTGTTGCAGTATTGGGTATTTTCAGTTATGTCATCTGAGTTTTAATATTCTTACATGTACAGTGGAGGTAGTATCATCTTTCCTGAGTGTTTGAGGGGGCTAAGTGAGATAAGATATAAGAAAGTACTTAATGAAGTGCCTGAGACATACATTTGGAGCAAAATATATCTTGGTCAAAGTTTAACTAACTAAAGTCTTACAAAAATATTTTCTATAATTTTTCTCTTACCTACTTTTATGAAAAAGAAGTGAAAGGTATAGCAGAGACTGAATTATGGGTTATTGATATTCTTTCCAGGTTAGATTACAGTGTTTTCATATAACACACATGTACAGCTATTATGTCAATGGCCTTTACATGGGAAGTAATATAACAGTGACATTCCTAAAACACTGAAAATTTCGAGATCATTTTCTTAACTATAATAGTTTGTTTTATGTCCCCATAACAAACAGCGCCCACATCTCGGTAGTTTAAAACAACCACAGGTTATCTCACTGCACATAAAATTTGGAGATAACATTTAGATTTTTCCCCAATATTCAACAGAGTGCAGGAATTCCATTAGAATGCTCAATGTTCTAAGAATCAGAAAACCTCTGGATAATTCACTAAAACCACCCAAACTAAGACTTAATAAACTGAAAAAAAAAGAAAAATATAATAAAATTACATTACTTGGCTTTATAGTAAACAATATTTAAAATAGTCCAAGCAATATAAACATTATTGATTTTTTAGATATAATAATCAAATAAAACATCACTGAAGGCTTATTTCTGATCAAAACAAAATATTATTGTCTTCATCTTGCAAAGGGAAAAAAGTGAGAGTATGGAACACAAATTCCAAGGTGGAAGAGATGAGGAAGGGAAGTTGAAAAAAAAAGTATACTAAAACCTCATTATACAATGAAATCAAGACTATGGCTTTTTTTTTTTAAGATTTTATTTATTTTTTGACAGAGAGAGAGACAGCAAGAGAGGGAACAAAGGAAGGGGGAGTGGGAGAGGGAGAAACAGGCTTCCCGCCGAGCAGAGAGCCTGATGTGGAGCTTCATCCCAGGACCCTGGAATCATGACCTGAGCCGAAGGCAGACGCTTAACAACTGAGCCACCCAGGCTCCCCAAGACTATGTCTGTTTTTAATGTAACAGGAAATTAAGCTGTAATTCAAAAGATAAAAATGGCAACAATGTGGAGAACAGGGAACCTTTGTACATTCTTGATGTGAGTGTAAATTGGTACAATCATTATGGAAATACATTAAAAATGATAATGAAATACCATAAAAACCAGTAATCCCACTTCTGGTTATATATCTGAAGTAAAGAAAATCAGTTTCTTAAAGAAGTATCTTATGTTAATTACAGCATTATTCATAGTAGCCGAGATAATGAAAACAAGGTATTGTGTGCGACATATGTACACACACACACACTGGAATATTATTCAGCCATAAAAAAGGGAAATCTTCCCATTTGCAAGAGCAGAGATGAACTTGCTAAGGAGAATATTATGCTTAGTGAAATAAGCCAGACAGAGAAAGACACATATGTGGAATCTAAAAAAGTCAAACTCAACAAAGCAGAGTGGAATGGTAGTTGCCAGGAGCTGGGGTTGGGGGAAATGAGAGGATGTTGGTAAAAGTGTACAATCTCCCAGCTATTAGATAAATATGTTTTGGCAACCTCATGAATAGCATAGTGACTATAAGTAATAATAATGTATCATAGACTTGAAAATTGCATAGGGAGTAGATCTTAAGTGCTTCCATTACAAAAACAAAAGTACTGTTGATGGGTGTGTTAATTAGCTTTATTGTGGCAGTCATACCGCAATATCTAAGTATTGAATCATGATATTGTAAACTTCAAATGTATACGATTTTTGTTGATCATGCTTCAACAAAGCTAGAAAAGAAGTGATGAAGAGGAGACCAAAAATTGAGCTCTAAGTATACTGGTAAGGACAGATGGAAGGGTAAAACATCACTTGAGTTACCAATTCTTCATCTAGCAAAGGAAGACTCCAAGAGGTCATGTCTTAATCTAGAATGGTAGTAGACCATTACTTCTAAGATATGTGAGTAAAGACAATGCAAATAAATTGTTTCTTTTTTGAACAAACATTGAGAAATAATTTTTACTAATTGTTGGCATAGAGGACATATGTATAAGTAAAAGAATATTAGATATGTATAAAGGAAATGTCATATTAACTATTATTTAAAATTGGGTGTCCCTATTAAGTTAAAAAAGGATTTTATAAAAATAAAAAAAAAATTAGCATTAAGAATAATAATAACATTTTATGTTCTTAAAGGTACTAATTAAAATTAACATTTTAAATAAATAAAGGCTGGGGTATCTAATTACATGTTTTTTTAAGTTATCTCAATTAAAAAAATCACTTCTGGATTTCAAAAATCTCAGATAAGTCAATCAACTTTCTTTTCTTAGTTAGATCGCTACACTAAAAATCACAACATTTTTCTCTTTGTGATTGTGGGAGTCATTGATCCTGTCTACCATTTATTTCTCATTCATTTGCACATGCTAGACTTGTGCTTTCTCACCTGTTTGAAGCTCCCATGTAGAGACGTTACTTGCAATGGCCACTAATATACAGCAGAAGTTATAAGCCACCTTCTGTAAAAGCTTGAGAATGGTTAGCGATGTCTCCTGCCCTTCCCACTCATGTCATGATTGTCAGATAAAGCCTGAGATGAAGTATCTATCCACTTGAATCCCTGAGAGATGACATGGAACACAGCCCCAGGTAACCCACGAAGGACATGTGCAGTGAGATAACCTGTGGTTGTTTTAAACTACCGAGATGTGGGCGCTGTTTGTTATGGGGACATAAAACAAACTATTATAGTTAAGAAAATGATCTCGAAATTTTCAGTGTTTTAGGTGTCATTGTTATATTACTTCCCATGTAAAGGCCATTGACATAATAGCTGTACATGTGTGTTATATGAAAACACTGTAATCTAACCTGGAAAGAATATCAATAACCCGTAATTCAGTCTCTGTTATACCTTTCACTTCTTTTTCATAAAAGTAGGTAAGAGAAAAATTATAGAAAATATTTTTGTAAGACTTTAGTTAAACTTTGACCAAGATATATTTTGCTATAAACTTATTTTAGTGAATTAAGATAATTTCTTGAGGTAAAGCAGATTTTTTGATGATATTTTGAGACACAGCTATATTTCATATATATGTTACTATTGATAAAAATGCATATTGAATTCAGAAATTAGACGGAACTTTAAGAATTGTTTCCAGGGAAATCATGTTATTCAACCCCCTCATTTTACAGATAAAGATAAAGAAAAACAGTATGATTCTTCTAAAATCACCTAGAAAGTGTGTGGCAGAATTGAGGTTAGAAACCAGATCCCTTGACTTTTGGTTCAATTTCTTTCCATTACTGCTTCTAACATATGTTAGCCATTTTGCAGTCAAAGATTGTATGGTCCAGTGTAATATAAATTCATAAATTATTTTTCTAATTTGGGGAGTTTGATTAAGTCACTTCTAGTATATCAGTTATTTTCTTTTACTGCTTTTTTAAGAAGACAAGGGACATAGTTGCTTTAAAAGTTCTCATCAAGTAAAAGTATGAACTCAGACACATTAAAAAAAAAAAGGCACCAGAAGTGTTTCCAATTTTGCATAGCATCTAACGCAGGCAAAACTAGACTTCCTCGTACAAAGGGAAATGTCTTGCAAAGAAAAAGGCTTCCTGGAAATCAAATAACTCTTGCACAACAAGTTTGATGAGCTAAGTGCACATTAATCAGAAACATCTGAATTAAATTTCCCTTGAAATATACATAAAATGAAGAGGAACCATGGTTTGCAGATTATGTTTCAGGTTCCACTCAACTCAAACATTTTTCCAGCCTCGAATAACTCCAGTTTTTTCACTCCTACTTGAGAGTTCATAAAAATGCTTAGTATACCACACAATAAAACTGGATTAATCAGAATCCCAGCATAAATATAATATAGATAATGACACAACTTAACCTAATATTTCCTGTTCATATAGGGGTATTAAAGATGAAATTTCTAAAAGAGGGTTGTTATGTGACGTAGAAGAAATCGTTAACTATTGAGAGACGAGAAACAACATCTCAAGGGTCACCATCAGCAGTTACTTTCATAATTTGATTTCCTAACTTTGATTACATTACATGGAATTCAGAGTTGGATGTGAGACACAATTTCTCAGATTTGAAATCTACACAACTAGTGTAACATTTTTGTGCTGTAGCTCTAATACCTGGGATGAATTCTCTTCCATCTTTTAGAGATATATAATAAACCATAAGTCCAACTTTATACTTAAGATATCATCTGTATATGTTAACTGGAATTTAAATAAAAAATTGAAATAAAAACCATTTGAAATGATGTTGTGATTACTTGCATTAGTAACAGTTACCCAGAATAGAAATTTTAATTTTTTTTCTAAAAAATGGCATGGAGTTTTAAAGAAATAATAAAAACAAACTTATGGTTTTAGTAAAAATACATTTCAGTTGAAAAGACCTATCGCCCATGGTGTCTTTCAGTGTGTGAGAAATGTTTCTTTGCATATTTCTCTTATTCTGTCATTACTGTAATACATCACCAGATACATTCCATGTGCCATTTACAGTAATCTGAAATTAAGCTTTTGCTGAAACAGACTATCAGTATAAAAGAATTTAACATATTCTGATAAGCATATGCCCTAGTTCATTTGTAATAACTCTAGTGGTGGTTGAATTATATTGCCAAGGGATTTAGATATGTAAATGTGCCTGCCTAAAGCTTTGCGAAATTTTATAAGAGCAGAAATTTGCCTTTGTATATCTATGCATATTAGTCACTGGGTTTTATGACCTCATTTTCATATTTTCTAGGGATAGGCTTTTTAAAAAATTATATAAGTCTAATATACTAAAATCCTATATATGTATAACATATATATGCTGTTATATCTTCTGGAATATATATATGCATATATGCAGAATATATACACATAATACACACACATATATATCCATATATACACACACACACACACAATTCTGGCAATTAAAATATTCAAGTGAAAAAGAAATTAGAACAGAGAATAAATGCCTGATTATTGCTATGAAAGAAACAAGGCCCATAGCTTACAGGAATGAAAGAATGAATGAATGAATGATTGAAGGCTTCTTAGGCATTAAAAACTGAATTCACTGGCTCTCCTGGAAAAATCTCTTAAGCAAAATATGGAAAATCAGACTGAGTCAGAGAATTTCTCTATTTGATTAGGAAGGCACTGGGGATATAGTGCTGGTATTTATGTACAAAAGAAATATGAAATTTGTATGGGATCTGAGGATACAAATGCATGTTTTGGAGTCTTGTTATAATAAAGTCAACATTTATTTGATCTCTGTGTCTTTCTTCACTTACTTGAATTAAATCTGCTGGTTTTCATAATTTTCCTATACAAAATATTGCTTAGCTCTCAGAATACTATGTTGTAGCTATGTCCAAGTAATTTATGTTAAGTGATATATTTTAGCAAGAGGAACAAATGACCCATTAGCTTAAAATAAAGATCCTTGACCTTCTTTAAAACTCAGATATGTTCTTGAGAAATGAATCAGTCAAATTTGTTAAAAAAAAGTTTTGTCCATCTCGCTCTTCTTCTCTTTTCTATGCTATTTAGTTCCAGATAAATGAGTTCCTATGGGGAGCTAAAAAGGAATGTTCTTGCATTGGCCTTGGTAAGAAGGAAACTCTTTATTCCAGAAGACTCGATGATTTCTGATTAAAAAAAAAATGTTTGAAATTCCACTCAGGTTAAATATTTTATCCTTATTAAAATAGAATCAACAGAGCCCTAGATGTGGGAAGGCTAACACATTATTTTCCTGCCCAAACGGATCTGGAAGCAGTCAGAAGAAAACTGAATATAGCTTTTCCTGCTAAATAAGACATTCTAAACTCGTCAATATTTAGCACCTTTGACACAGGGTGAGAAAGTGAAGAAGAAGAAGAAGAAGAAGAAGAAGAAGAAGAAGAAGAAGAAGA
>NW_023270431.1:14294367-14321702 GCF_011800145.1 Mirounga leonina
AGAAGAAGAAGAAGAAGAAGAAGAAGAAGAAGAAGAAGAAGAAGAAGGAGGAGGAGGAGGAGGAGGAGGAGGAGGAGGAGGAGGCGGAGGAGGCGGTGGAGGAGGAGGAGGAAACAGTCCCATAAAGAGAATTAAAAGAAAGTTTTGGGAAAAGATTTAATATTTTTAATATAGGCATCTTTCTATTGTAGGAATGGTTTTACTTGTCGGTAGAGAGTGTGCCAAGTTAGAATGGGATTGCAGGGCCCCAAAAAGAATCCTGATATAGTCTCTGAGCATATTCTTCCCTCTCTGTTACATGCAATCACTAGAACTTGGTTTCTACAATTTAAGTTTTGATTTTTGACAGAACACAAATTCCCCTGGTTAGGTTATTTTAAGTAGGACCTTATCAATCGCCTACTTCTTAATTTGGTTGCATCTAGTTCTAAACACTAACTTTCTCCTTCTCTTGACACATTTGCAACACTTGTTCTCATTTTTTCTTTTCACTGCCAAAGTCATCACACTTTCTCACAACCTATAGTCAGTTGATATATTAAGGAACAATTTGAGCAAAATGCAGATTTTGTGTTTACTTATGCATGGTTTTGTCCGTGATAAGCACTACTAGGTGAATGTGGAAAACTGCACCCAGGTGAGACTAGCTAGAGAACAATACACAATACTCACACCCACATGCACCTCAAACCCAGCAGAGACCTCCGGCCGTTGTGTGTGTTAGTTGTGTATGTTATGAGCACACCCAGCCAGCCCCAAGTGCTGTTATGACCTTCTGTCTGATTTCAGATAATCTTCCTTCTATCATTTCTCAATAACTTTTAGACTGCTTACAACCTTTCCTATGTCCACTCCATAAGCAAATCTCAGGTCTTTTTCAAGTTTAAGTGTAGTATTTATTGTAGTATATGTTATATATTATATGTTTCTTAACTGTTTACATATATTTATTGACATATTTATAATTATATTTTATATATTTCTGGACCATTTAATAGGTTTAAAACTGTGCTATAGTTTTTATTAGTTTCCCAAAGTTTTCTATTTCTTTTTTGTTTTGTTTTAATGTGTCATTGACAGTTTTTGGGTGCTACAATCCTAACACCATTTTCTCTGTAAGTGCAATAGAACCAATTGTTCTGTTGTGCATAGTGTGGCAATGTTTAGGAATGCATGAATTGGATTATAGCAGAATGGGTTGTACTTTGTCTTTAGCTCTTTTTGACCTGATATTGGTGCCCACCATTCTACTGAAACTATCTCTAAGGTCACCAATGGTTTTGCCCATATTCTAAGTCTCCATAACCATTTAACATTATTTGATATTGCTGAGCACATCCCTCAGATTTTTTTAAACCAACATATTACTAAACATATATATTTTATGTTTATAGGCTTTTCTTAAATTCACAGGGGATAGAAAGATAAATAAGCATACCCTGTTTGATAAATGGGGATAAGGCAAGGGCTTGACCAGTTCCACTGCTGGTAGACTCTGTGGTATAAAGGGATATGGATGCTACATGCATCACACCTGCTTGTGGATACCAAGAAGATGTCACAAAAGATGCAGTATTTGAGATAATAACAATATCAGCTTACATAAAAATCTCACGTATTTCCTTATTTTTTTCAATATGAGACAAATTCCTTGAGAATAGAAATTTCTCATTATCATCCTTATAATATGTTTTTGAGTACATAATAGATTCCAAGGAGTCTACATAGCACTTAACACTTCTTAACTTATTATACCCTTGCCAGGATAGAGACTGTCTCAAAAATGTGTTTACTTAATGATAAAGGAATATATGACTTGTGGTATAGCTTGTATTGAAAGTCAAGCAAGAGAGAAAGCATTGAAAGAAATGAAATCAACAAGATTTTAGGCAGTAAGTCTCCAGGTAAGTTCATACAATATCTAGAAGAGTGAAAGATAGAAGGCAGCCATGTTTTGAAATTTTCTCAGTAGTGAGTTAAAGAATCTGTACTTACCAGAGCGTTCTTTTCTCTTGCCCACCATTCATTTTTTAACTCTCTACCAAACTGTCTGGTCTTAACCGTAGTCTTTTAATAACTTGACTTTTTTCCATGTTTGCAAAGATACAAAATGTCTTTTTTCCCCATATCTATTTGTCCAATTCCCACTTAGATTCCAAAGTCCAGCTCAAATGCATTTTCAGTAAAATTTTCACTGATCACCCCACTTGGAACTGATCTTTCTCTAAATACAAGTTTCTTTTAGCTTTATAAAATATGAAATATACTTATTTACAATTATAACAGACACAAATAAATATTTATTGTGTGACTAATAAAGCAAACATTTGTTCTAAAGCAAAAACGGAACTTTATATACTGGCTAGAAATTTACTTAATAAAGGTAGACTCACAAACATTTTATATCTGTATTTATTTCCATACACATTTAATATATTTGCTATCAGAAGAGTTTTCAACTTCCTTATAGAAAAATATAAACCATAATCTGAATTTAAAGATCTCAAAGAAATTTTATTTGTATCTCTATTGCAAATGAAAAGTCAATTTATATTACAGGTAGCTTTGTTCTTGCTGCAAAACTTTTTTTTTCTTTTTCAGAAATATGTATCCCAAATTCAAAGTTCAAATAACTGGTTGACCAAGTTGAAAATCCTAAGGTGGCTGAGTTTACCTGAGTCTAAGCAGTCCTTAAACTAAGGCAGGGAGTAGCAGTGCTCAGAATAAAAGATAAAATTATTATAGGGAATTTTATAAATCATACATTAGAATACATGATTCAGGATTTAGAGCACTCAGAACCACTTCATATGTTAAGAAATCTGGAATATATCCTATATACAATGGGAAAAAATAAACTATTTTAAGAAAGTCAATAAATAGATTTATATTTTTAAAATACCATTCTTTTTTTTTTAAGATTTTTTTATTTATTTACTTGAGAGAGAGAGAGAGAGCAGGAGCGGGGGCGGGGGAGAGAGAGAAGCAGGCTTCCTGCTGAGTAGTGCTCCATCCCAGGACCCTGGGATCAGGATCCGAGCCAAGGCAAATGTTTAACCAACTGAGCCACCCAGACACTCCTAAAAATACCATTCGGATCATAATGTGGAAGGAGAAACCACTGTCAAGGAAGAAAATACAAGGTTATTTTTATACTTCATCCAATGAGAGTGATAGTGGGAATGGAAAAGAATGGATGAGTTTTTATTTATCTTTTATTATTTTTAAGATTTTATTTATTTATTTATTTGAGAGAGCAAGAATGAGAGAGAGAGAGAGAGCACATGAGAGGGGGGAGGGTCAGAGGGAGAAGCAGACTCCCTGCTGAGCAGGGAGCCCGATGCGGGACTCGATCCCGGGACTCCAGGATTATGACCTGAGCCAAAGGCAGTCGCTTAACCAACTGAGCCACCCAGGTGCCCCAAGAATGGATGAGTTTTTAAAAATGTTATTCCAATCTAGAATTACAAGACTTTGAATAATACATTATATGTTAATAAAAAAAAGACATTGAAAAACTGAAGATACGTGAACAATGAAGGACAAAAGGAAATAAAGGATAAAACTTAGCCTTGCTATTTGGGCAACTGGGTGGGAAGTGGTTTTGTTTACTGATTTAGAAATAACAAGGGGAAGGACACATCAGGAAGGGAAAAAGATGTGGGTGGTGTAATATTGTGATTTATAATAAGAAATATATATTTGATCTTTGTCCCATTTCTGGCACAGAGCTTCCCAAATACTTGGAATTTCCTAAGTGATGAAAACAACAGAGGTGTCTCTTGTTATGTTAATTGTGCCTTTTGGAAAGCCCTTAGGTAACCTAAGGATGAGGGCTGGTTGCTAGGAGAACAACTTTGTGATTAGAGGATTAGAAATTTTAGATCCATCCCCTGATCTCCAGGGTAAAAAGAGGAATTGGAAATGGTGTTCAATCACTAAATGGCCAATGATTGAATCAATCATGCCTATGTAGTGAAGCCTACTTAAAAACCCAGGAGGAAGTTCAGAGGGCTTTGGTGTTGGTGAACACCTGGAGATGCAGGGAGGATGGCATACCTGGAGAGAGCATGGAAACTCCACGCCCTTTCCCCATATCTTGTCCTCTCCATCTTTTCCATGTAGCTGTTCCTGATTTATTTCCTTTTATAATAAACATGTGATGTAGTAAGTAAAATGTTTTTCTGTGGTCTGAGCTGCTCTAGCAAATTAATTGAACTGGAGGATGAGATCCTGGGAACCTCTAATTCATAGCCCATCAGTCATTCAAAGGTAGAGGTAACAACCTAGACTTGGTGATTGGCATCCTGAGTTTGAGGGGATCCTTAGAACCTCCAATCTGTAACCAGTCAGTCAGAAGCACAGGTAACTACCTGGGCTTGTAACTGATAGATGAAATCAGGGGAGAGGCAGTTCTGTAGGGCCGATCTCTTAAACCGTGGAATCTGATGCTATCTCTGAGTAGATAGGGTCTGAACTGAGTTAAATTCTCAGACACTGAGCTGATGTCCCACAATTGCTTGGTGCAATAGGGGAACTCTCTGCCCCCATCCACATTGGAATTGGGTCCAGGAACCTAAAAGGCAGCAGCTTGGGAAGATTTGAGTTTCAAGTGCCTATAACAGCCAATTGAATACATCCTAAAGGCTATTGGAAATAAGAGACAGGAACTCAAGATAGAGGTCCCGGAGATAAAGAGTTGAAAACTACCTGGTCATATGGATAGTTTAAGCAATATTCCTGGGTGTGATTATATCATTTACTTCCAGAGAAATAGTCAGAAGAAGGCTGACAGTGAGCTAATTACATAATAATGAAATTGCACACTTAAAGAGTGAGGAGTTCTACAACTTTAATTATTCTTTTTTAAAAGATTTTATTTATTAGAGAGAGAGAGAGGGAGTGCAGGAGGGAGAGAGAGAAAATCTGAAGCAGACTCCGAGCTGACCCCAGAGCCCAACATGGGGCTCGGTCCCAGGAATGCAAGATCATGTCCTGAGGCGAAACCAAGAGTAAGTCACTCAATGAACTGAGCCATCCAGGTGACCCAACTTTAAATATTCTTAACATATTTGAAGGAAAACAAGAAAAAAACTTTGGCTAAAGCAAAACACTCCAGCATCTAAGAGATTATTACATTCAGGACAGTGCTTCTGAGAGAACCTGGGATGTGTTGAAATTTGTTCACTTATCCTGACAACATTTGAGGAAGGCAAAATTATGTCGAGGACAGATTTAAAGGGAAAAGAACATAACTGATGATTTAGTCGGGGAGGACATATTTTTTCATTTTGATCTGCACTGTTGAAGGTAAGAGGTATGTGTTTATATGTGATGTGAGTACACATGGACACATACAGGCACATATATAAACATATACATACATGTATATACATACATCGACATGTGTGTGTTTGTATATTACATGCATATGTGTCTTCTGTCAGTTGTAGAAACAGTAGGCAGGACAATTTCCTTCTTGCCCCCAAAAACATTGCTCAGCAGAAACACATCTCCCAAACCAATTGCTCTGATTCACTTTACACTGAATGTATTTCTGGCAACATTAAATAAATGATAATCATAATAAATTAGCTTTTGTTCAGTTTATTTGGCCCCAAAATAATTTTTGAAACCCTTAAGCACAATTACTATGCTAAACATTGTACTCTTTATATTATAGCTTAATACGTTCTTGGCTTTTTATTCATTTGTCATTTTCTAGTTGTCATATAAGTTCTAGGAGTATTAGAAATGTGTAACAGCATGTATAGTATATATTAAAAAAAACTATTCTCCCAGATATAAGCTTTTATGATAAAATGTTTTGTTTAAAATGTGTAAAATTGAGTCTAATGCCAATGATACCAAATGTTCACAATATCGGAAGATGTAGGAGTTGAAGATTTCATTGTTTTACTAAATAAATCACTTATAAATCAAAAGTATTTTCCCCACTTATCATATTTACTTACTTTACTTATACATTTTAAGATCTCTATAGAAAGAATTCTAGTGAATCTAGAAATCCTCATAGAATGAATGATGTACTTGTATTTATGGAACAAACCATCACTTTATTTGTTGTGATTATTACTTTTTCTTTAACCTACTTAGATCATGTAGTTACAACTCCAATAGTTAAGTTTTAAAGTTTAACACAGCATTAAATGTGAAAAAATGAAGGCACTCATTGTCAAAAGATTAATGGTTATGATTTATGAGTCATTGGCAAAACTACAAAACCTCAACAATCATGTATTTCTGGCAGTGTCTTAGTAACTGTAAACATGAATAAAATCAAGAGATTTAGTAGAAAAAATAGAGTGTGTAAATAAATACATGCAGTTATCCCCTATAATGAATAATTGAAAATCACCAAACATATCTTATTGTCTTTATGCTTACCTTATTGTTTTTATGCTTACCATTACCAATTGAATTTCTAAGTGTTGCTATTCTTATAATTGAGTTCAATCTTAACATCAATACAATATTTACTGAACACTGTACTGAACACTTGAAAAAAAAGAAATTGTAACTTGCAAATTTTGTATACCTTTAATTATTATTAATACTTATATTCACTTTTGATAATTTGACCTTGAGACAAAAAGCAAAGCAGAGAGAGAAAGAGTGCAAGAAAGAGGACCTGCTTCCTTATTTATAAGTATGCTCAACTGAATACTTACATAACCTTTTAGTAATAATATAACCTGTTTCTCATTATTAAGAATTTCATCCATTGCTCCCATAGGTTTGGACAGTATGCTTAGTTTGGTAATAGAAAGCGTTCTCCCTTTTTCCTACCAGAGATCTTCAAATGATTAGCTAATAATAGTCACACAATGATTTCCAGATGTTGCTTACAATACAAGGAGTGTTCACTTATCTTCCACACAGGATGGTGTGGGAATTGAGATTCTTTCATTGCTGTAAAATAAAGATCACAGTTGAAATATTTCCCACCCAGGATCTGAAATTCTTAATAAGAAGAAAGACTTCTAATGCAAGCTTGTTGACTGATGGAAGAGGTCTTGGAATTAGCTGCTTTAAAGCTGAATTCTTGATAGGCTAAAAGAGGTATTGGGTTGCTTAACAAACACCTTAGGGGAACAACAAAGAAATATTTAACACTGTTTTGGTTTTCTCTCTAAAGAGTGGATTTTCTTTCCAATTCAAAGGCAGTGGGAGTTAGTATAAAGAACTACCTTAGAAGGAGGTAGAAGACCCAGTTTCAAACTTCAGAAACTGAATCTCTGCAATCCCTTCCAGCTACAAAATATGGTCACTCCATATTTTTTTTTAAGATTTTATTTATTTATTTGACAGAGAGAGAGAGAGCGAGAGCAGGTACACAAGCAGGGCGAGTGGGAGAGGGAGAAGCAGGCTTCCTGCTGAGCAGGGAACCCAATGTGGGGCTTGATCCCAGGGTCCTGAGCCGAAGGCAGACGTCTAACAATTGAGCCACGCAGGCGCCCCTCTATATTTTTTTTAATAATTAGTGTAACCCATCCCAAAGGGACTTCGAAAATTATGTGATTTAAACTACTAAGGTTTAATTGTAGTGATAGTCAAACCTAAATATTCAAGCCATTCAGAATTCTTTACCACTTTGAGTAATTGTCAAGACAAATGACCTCTTCATTAAGTATCTTGAGTTCTGGCTTTCAAACACTGTTGATGTTGTGGTTACTTTAAGAAAAGAAACTCAAGCAGATAAGCAGACATTTTTCATTTCTTTCCTTAGAAAATTTAGAAGAGAAAATAAGAAAAGACTGCTTAAAATCAAATGCACTTTGTCTTTTAGAAATGTCTGAGCTCACTGAAGATTTCATGCTGGACAGCTCAGACTGGGAGGGGTAACTGCAATGTGCTGGGTGTCCTAGAAAAGGAAGGAAAAAGATGAGGGTTAAAGGTCTGCTTTGGGAATCCCAAGGAGGTAGAAAGACCTGAAGGGAGACAACAAGATCTATAGAGGCTAGATACTAAGCCCAGGGTATCTCAATCTCAACCAAGATTCTCATGACCCCAGCAAGAGCCTGTAAGTTCAGAGCCAAAGAACCAAGCGCTTCCAACGTAAGAATTTTCATCACCAGTCCCTAATAACCCAAGGCTAGAGAGATCCCTCCATTGCTTGGCATTTAGCAAAATACTGGGACACCTGCACAATGCTGATTATGTGTGTGTTTGTGTGTGTGTGTGTTCAATGTTTTAATAGACTTAATTTTTTAAGAAAAGTTTTAGGTTCACAGTAAAATTAAGCATAATGTACACAGATTTCCCATATATCCCTTGCTTCCCACACATCCATAGCTTCCCTCATTATCAACACCTCCCACCAGTATGTACCTTTGTCACGATTGAGGGACCTATATTGGCACACCATTATCATCTGAAGTCCATCATTATCACCCAGAAAATTCACTCTTAGTGTATACTCTGTAAATTTGGACATATGTATAATGACACGTATCCACAATTATAATATATAGGGTTATTTCGCTGCCCTAAACATCCTCTGTGCTCCTCCTATCTGTCCCTCCTTCTTTCTAAACCCTGAGAACCACTGATCTTTTTACTGTCTCCATAGTTTTTGCTTTCCCAGAATGTCATATAGTTAGAATCATACATTATGTAGTCTTTTCAGATTGTTTTTCTCACTTAGTAATATGTTTTTAAATTTCCGCCATGTCTTTTCATGGCTTGATAGTTCATTTCTTTTTGGGGCTAAATAATATTCCAGTGTCTGGATATACCAGAATTTACCCATTCACTTACTGAAGAACATCTTGGTTAATTCCAAAGTTTGTCAATTATGAATAAAACTGCTATAAACATGGGTGTGCAGGTTTTTGTGTGAACATAAGTTTTCAGTTATTTTGTGTAAATACCAAAGAGTACAATTGCTGGATCATATGGTAAAAACATGCTTCATTTTGGGGAGCCTAGGTGGCTCAGTCTGTTAAGGGTCTGCCTTCAGCTCAGGTAGTGATCCTGGGGTCCTGGGATCGAGCCCCACATTGGGCTTCCAGTTCAGTGGAGAGTCTGCTTCTCCCTCTCCCTCTGCCCCTCACCCCTGCTCATGCTCTCTCGTATGCTCTCTCTCTTAAATAAATAAATAAAATCTTTTAAAAAATAAAAAATAAATAACAATTAAAAAATAAAAATAGGGGCACCTGGGTGGCTCAGTCGTTAAGCGTCTGCCTTCGGCTCAGGTCGTGGTCCCAGGGTCCTGGGATTGAGCCCCGCATCGGGCTCCCTGCTCAGCGGGAAGCCTGCTTCTCCCTCTTCCATGCCGCCTGTTTGTGTTCCCTCTCTCGCTCTGTCAAATAAATAAAAAATCTTTAAAAAAATAAAATAAAAATATATTTCATTTTGTCAGAAACTGCCAAACTATCTTCCAAAGTGGCTGTACCATTTTGCACTTCCACCAGCAATGAATGAGAGTTCCTGTTGTTCCACATCTTCACCAGCATCTGGTTTTGTGAGTGTATTTTGGCCAGTCTAATAGGTATCTCATTGTTCTAATTTGCATTTTCCTGATGACATATGATGTGGAACATCTTTTCATATGCTTATTTGTCAAGTGTATATCTTTGTTGAGATGTCTGTTAAGGCCTTTAGACCATTTTTTTAAAAATTAACACATTTATTGAGATATAATTTGCATATCATAAAATCACCAGTTTAAAGTTAAGTAGTTTTTAATATGTTCACAGAATTGTGCAACTATTACCACAATCTAATTTAGAGTATTTTCATCGCTCAAAACAAATAAACAAAAAACAAAGCAAAATAACTAACCCTGTATCTATTAGTAGGCATTCCAATTCATAATTCTAGCCCATAGCAACCACTAATCTACTTTCTGTCCTTATAGATTTGCCTATTTTGGGCATTTCATATAAATGAAATATAAATGGTCCATATAAGTGGACTCATACAACATGTAGTTTGTTATGATTGGCTTCTTTCACCTAGCATAATATTTTCAAGATTCATCGGTGTTAAAGAATCTATCAGTAGTTCATTCCTTTTTATGGTCAAATAATGTTCCATTATGCGGATATACCACATTTAGTCTATTCATTCATCTTTTGATGGACATTTGGGTTGTTTCTACTCTGTGGCTGTCACGAATAACGGTATTGTGAGCATCCACATATTAATTTTTGTATAGATATATTTTTAGTATTTTTGAGTATTTACCTAGGAGTGAAATTGCTGTTATGTGATAACCCTGTTTAACATTTTGAGGAACTGCCAAAAAGTTTTCCAAGTAACTGCACCATTTTACATGATCCCTGGCAATGTGGGAGAGTTCCACTTCTCCACAACTCATTACCACTTGCTATTATCTTTTTGATCACAGCCATACTACTGGGTGTGAACTGATATCTCACTGTGATTTTGACTTGCATTGACTATCAAAAAGATGTTGGGCATTTTTTCATGTGCTTATTGACCATTGGTATATCTTCTTTGGGAAAATATCTATTCAGATCCTTTGCTATTTTTTAAAATGAGCTTTATTTTTTAAAGTAGTTTCAGGTTCATAGTAATATTAAGCAGATGTACAGAAATTTGTCAAATAGGGTTGGGTTGTTTTATTTTCTTACTGTTGGGTTTTAAGAGTTCTTAGTATATTTTGGATAATAGTCTTTTATCAGATATGTCTTTTGTAAATATTTTTTCTGAGTCTGTGGCTTGTCTTTTTGTCCTGTTGATAATGTCTCCTTTATAGAGCAGAAGATTTTAATTAATAAAGTCCACCTTAAAATTCTTTCTTCATTAATCATTACTTTGGAGTTGTATCACCACACCCAAGGTCATCTAGGTTTTTTTCCTATGTTATTTTCTAGGTGTTTTATAGTTTTGCATTTTAAATTTAGGTCTGTGGTCCATTTTGAGTTAATTTTTGTGAAAGGTATAAGGTCTGTGTCTAGATTCATTTTTACCAAGACTTTTCAATTTGGAAAGATCCTCTGTTTAAAACCCAAACTGCAACATAGTCTGGCATTCAAAACAATACTTATCATAAACACAAAATAATAAACTAAAAAATTAGCTGTATGATTAATTTGTTTAATTTGTATCAATGATATAAAAATGTATTTCTTCTATGTATAGTATAGCACTAGAGTAGTACATATAGCATAAATGTTTTATTTCTAAAATATACAGATACTTCCTAGACTTCCTAGACAGTTTATCTTCACTTTCCCTTTTTTACAGAAGTTCACTCTTCATCTCACATAATTTGCTGCTTTTGTTGACCTTGTCAATTTATTTTCAAATACTGTTTTAACTAGCTTTTGTGTGTGCCTATTTGTGTGTTTCTCTCTATATAAATGTACTTGAATTGCTTATAGGTTAATCCCTGCTTTATAACTTCAATTCTTGACATTTCATTTCTGAATTAGTTACTGTCATTTCGCTTGACCTTTTCAATCTTAGTGGTGTCCTTCCTATAAATACAGCAACAAGAATTAAACACAGTAGTCAGAATGTAGTCTTATTGCAAAATTAAATACTGATAGGGTGACGATAGTCATTTGCCCTTTGAAATAAGTACGTTGAGGATATTTTTATTCTTAAGTTTGACTTGTTTCTTTCCATTTTCTAGATTCCTGGAAATAACAAATTCTTTTTAAAGTAAAAACATATAGAAAGTAATTAAAATATTATGAATGGAAATGAGGAAACCTTACAAATATTTTACTTATTATAAAAATAAAATGATCTTAGGGATAGGTTATATTTAATATATTAAACAGTTGTAAATATTAATCTGTGATCTTATAATTATAATAAATTATATTATTAATTCATAGTCAAAAAGGAATAAAGAACTTATGTTCCTTTTTAAAAACTCCCTGCTCCATTGAGCTTACACCATGATGCTGCATCACCCTCTCTTCTCCTCATTCTTCTCTTATACCAACATCTTGTTCATCCTACTAAAACCAGTGAAGGCTTTAACTCTTTGATCATGCTCCTTGTCCATACCCACTTCTTCCATCATTCTAGATAATTTCAACAACTACCATGAAAATCCATCTGTCATCTTTGCCTCTTCATTACTTGACCTCCTTATTCCAATTATGGCTTACTTCACTCTTTCTAATACACCCACTTCTTCACCCACACTTTACATTACTAGAGACTCCACTACCCCTAAAATAATTAACTCAAACATTCCACTCTCTGCTGAAATCTCTCTAAGATTTGTTTGCTATAGATTCCAGTACGATGGTTCTTGAAACTTATTAAGACTCGTTCATTGACTTTTTGCATTCTTTCAACCAATTTGTCACCTCCTCTCAACACCTCTCTTTTTCAAGGTTGGATGCCATAATTTATCAATGTAATTATTTCCATACAATATTTTAAATTTGTCTGACTCCTTGACTTCTGTTGCTCCAACTTGGGAAATAGCCTCTTTGGAGTACAACTGATTTCTGAAGAAAATCATATAACCAGGTGGACTGGTATCACTATGAATTCCTGATCCATATTCTCAAAGCAGTGATCCTTCCAGTATGTCTATTCTCTAATAAATTTACTTTCCCACGTTCTACAGTGATGAACTCCTATGTTTTTACTGTCTAACCCTCCACACTTCAATCTTGGCTATGGCTTTACCTATACTTCATTGAGAATATATATTGTATATTCAAACAATCCATCCATAAAATTACCTCTATTTACTCAGATCTTCTCTTTATTACCTTTTGTTGAAATAGAAGAAATATCCTTTCTTCTTGCAAAACCTAACCCCTCATATGTCTTCTTGCTCTTAGAACACAGTTAGAAGGGAGTTCACCAGGAGTTTCTCATGTTTCTGCACAATGCAAATAGAAACACTGACATCATGTATTCTGGACTATCTTTTCAAGATCATTTGTATAGTGAACATCCTTGGGAGATAAAATGGTGTTTCCCGCTGGGTCAGAGGGCAAATGTGTTGCCATCCTGTATAATAAAGGTAATGTTTTCCACCATGACAAAGATTGGGAAGGCTTGCTTTCAGTCTATTATAAAAGATTTAGGTTTCCTAACCTAAGGTTTTCTCAGCTATAAAGAAAACCATTGCCTTCAGCATCAGTCTGGGATAGTTTGCTTCACCTTCATAAAACTTGGGAGGCAAGAGAAATTGGCACAAGCTGGAAACTTAAGATTGTTGTTCCATGAGTCATAAAGGTTTTTCTGTGGTGTGTGTGTGTGTGTGTGTGTTTGTTTCTAGTCCAGTAGTCTATATATTCTCCAGCATTGGCAAAATTGTGGCAGGTTACCATGCTGGCTTGCAACCAAGATAAAAATCTCAGCCCTCTACTGTTCTTGGTAAGTCTTTGTTATACTTCTTGTCACCCTCTTGCAAATTTTAACTTTCTTCTCTATGAGATCATTCCCATAAGTATTCAGCATGATCGAGAATCATCTTTAAAATAATTCAAGCAAACCTAAAATCTTTCTTGACACCAAATTTTCTTCCAGCTGTTTCCCTAACTCAGGTTCTTGTCAAAGATAAACTTTCTCTGTATCCACTTCTCAACTTCAATGCAATTTTCTATTCACAACCGTCTAGCTTCTAACCACACTTCCTCTCAGGAAACATCCTTGGAAGACCAAGGACTTCCATATTGTCTAAATATGAGGCAAACCTTTCAGCCTTATGTTCCTCAATTCCTTTTTAGCACTGAACATAGTTTTTTAAAGTTCTTCTTTAAAATATATTTCTTTGCTTTCATGATGTCATGTTTTTCTGGCTTCCCTTGTGTCACTACTGGTGCTTATTTGGTGGCATCATTACTAGGTTCTCCCTTCAACACATCATCCACATGTCACACTTTTTTTTAGGGTTAGGACCCAGGTCCTTTCTTTTCTCACCCAGATTACCTTTTTCCAGTCACATATCTAATTAACATATCCATGTTGAGGAATCTTAATGTCTCCCTTGAATTCCACACTAGTATTTTACAAATCTCCTCATATGTATGACTCACATGCATCACAAAATTAATATGACCTAGTCAACCACTACATCATAACCATCTCATCACTATTTTTCACATTTTAGTAGCTGACATTGACCCAGTTTTCAACTCAGATGTTTGGGATTTTACTTTCTACCTCTATTTGCCTATCCTTATGTGATGCATTACAAAAGTGTCGTCAGTTTTACCTGAGAAGTACATTACGATCTGTCTACTACTATGTCTCTTCGTTTCACAAACCTAGTCTATGCCGCTGTATCTCTATCTGCTGAACTTGGTAACAATTTTCTGCCTACTAATTGGATTTCTCTCTTCTTCCAGCCATCATCCCTTCGATCCTTCAAGTATCACAATGATCTTTAAAACACAGAAGTCAAGTCATGTAATTTGCCTTCTTAAAAAAATAAAGAAAGAAAAACCTTTAATAACCACCTATTACACTTAGGGCAGGATTGCAAATTATGACAGTGACTTACAGGACCCTGATATTGTCTGACATATGCATATCCCTCCACGTACATTTGACCCCATGGTTTCTTTCTCCTCAACCAGTGATGCCAGCTCATTTAAGTTTTTTGGTTTCACCAAACTTTCTTCTTCCATAAAGCATTTTACCTTTGTGTATTCCCACTATCTGAAATGTCCATAACCTTACTATTATTATTCCTTGTCCTTCAGATCTCAGTTAAATTTCAGTAAGAGCATATTAATTTTAAGTTATTTCATAGTATGTAGCACAATTTTCAATTATATTGTATTTCTGTTTGTTTACTACCTGTCTCACCTACATAACTCAAACTTCAAAGCAGAGTCATTCATGTTTGTCCACGATAGCCTTCTGGAACCTAGAAGAATGCTTGGAACATGAGGGATACTTAGTATGCTTAGACTGTTTATAAAAAATCAGTGGAAAACTTCAATTGCAAAATAGAACTTTTTCCCATATAGAAACTTTCTATATTTTGTCACTCTTTTGTTAAAATTCAAATTTCCCACTTTTTATTATAGGATTTTGATTAATTCCTTAAAAATGTTGTCATCTATGCTAGCATTCACTGCATACTCTTAAAGGTAATATAATTTTGTTGGGGTTACCCAATTTGGTTATCTGAAATGTTAGAATGGTACCGGAATTGATTTTACTGTGTAGACATGTCTCAAGTTGATTACTAAGCAAGTTATATAATACTGCGAATTCTGTCTATTCAGAGTTCAGTCTAATCAAGCCACATTCAACTTCTATTACTCAGTAGGTGAAGATGAAATGATATTGTAAACATGGTTGACCAGAGAATCAGCAGGAATCCTAGATAAAATAAATCATAACACATACAGAGTAAACAAGACCAGTTAGGAAATAGTTCTATTTTTGAGGCTTCATATTTCTTTCTTTTTAAACAAACCCACAAAGTAAACATTTATTTTTGAAATATAGTAACTCTAACATATTATATGAATTTAAAAAATGTTTTTGTACTAATTTCCATTAAGTCATTGAAGTTCAAATTAAAGTAAAATATAGGTGCTAATAGAGACTACACATTTATAGGGAATATTATTATCTAAATAGGGGAATATCAATTCTTTTTTTAAAGATTTATTTATTTATTTTAGAAAGAGAGTGATAGAGAGAGTGCACAAGTGGGGAGGGGGTGGGAGAGGCAGAGGGAGAAAGAGGGAGGAAGCAGATTCCCTGCTAAGCAGGGAACCCAACTGGCTGATCTCACAACCCTGAGATCATGACCCTGAAATCATGACCTGAGCTGAAACTAAGAGCTGGACACTTAACAGACTGAGCCACCCAGGCACCCCATCAATTCTTATTTTTAATGTTTGGGAAAAGGGCAACTCTTTTTATTACTTAAATTCATTTATGTCTTTGAATACAAATTTTAGTTTTAAATTTTATACAAATTATGTGGAAGACCCCCAAGCATTATTTATTCTAAGTATAAGGCATCAAAATAATATTTCTGAAAGATTTTGGAATATTTCTGTAAAACTCAGAATCAGATATGAAATATTCAGTTAACACTAAGGAACTCTATTATAGCTGTCATCCATCAACTTGAGTGGTATTTGAAATAAGAACACACTTTTGGCTCACGTTTTGGTATTATTTTAAGATTCCTTGTTCTGAACATGAGTTGGATGTGAGAACATAATTTTTGGCTGTCAATGAAAATGCTATCAGAGATACACATAATCTGGTCATTGCAGAAGTTTTAGAAAATAAATAGACAATGTATTATAAATGAATAGATAGAAATGAGCTATATAATGAGTTTTTCCCATGTGGTAAAATTTTCTTCTCTTGTGGGTTAAAATGTAATAAATAGTAGTTATACTATAAAATATTACACCACCACCTAACAACTACCAAGTAACTTCTCTGGGTCAGACTAATAGTTTTTGTTCTTTATAACATTTCCTGACATCATGGCCTATATTAGGACCTGTGCCCAATTTCAATGTCTAGAATCAGACCAGCTTCTGAGATCGCATCCATGAATCAAACTCATCCATGAGTTGAACAAAATTGGGTGCAATGCTGCAGGGAGAATAGCAGTTGAAGGTCCTGTAGTATGGGTACACACCACATGTACACACACACACACACAATGGTATACATATATGAACTCATCACTGCCATTAACCAATGACTGCTGTGTGTCTTCCCATCCTCCCTTGGCAAATGGAAAGTTTTTATTGTGCTTCCATTGCCCCTATTCCATCTGTATGTATTAGATATGTCACCAAGAGTGGGCAAAGAGTTTGTCTTTTAGCCTCTGGGAAGCACCTATGGACTTTATGGACAGGCCTCAGCAGAGATCCTGTACATCGAGTTTTGAACAGAGCATCTGGATGGGGCTGTGGGTTTTCACTCATGGGGAGGGATGAGGATGTATTATTTTTATGAGAAGTGAGATGCAAATAATTTTTCAGAAAGTACAAGTTTAGGCAATGGCAGGAAATGTTAGTTATTTCATATTATTCTTTGTTGTATGGAAAGTTTATATATCTTGTCCTCCATTTTAATTAGACATGGTCACTGATTCTAGTCAATGAAATGTAAATGAAGTTAACATATACTTTTTCCAAGCCTGAGATGTAAAGTCTTCCCGAGCTCTTTTCCAGTATAGAGAGTTGGAATACCCAGAGTCATCTTAGAAATCCCATGTTGAAGACAGTAGAGTCTATATCTGTCTGACTTCCTGAATGAATGCATACATGACATCATCTGGCTGACTTGCAAACTCACCCAGTACTTTTATAGAATAAATAAAATTCTATTGTGTTTGAGCCTCTATATATCTTTGGCCTATTCACAGTAGCAGCTAGCATTGTAATCACTATCTAGTTAACAAAAATGAGACATAAAATCCAAGTAATTATTTCCATGGGTAGTATATATTAAACATCTTTAAATTCCTAAGAATTGTCATGATATAATTAATAAGTACTAAACTCCTATTAATCACTGTGGTGAAGGAAGCATGACTAAACATTATACACGTCATCCATTTACTTTATTTATTTATTTATTTATTTATTTATTTATTTATTTATTAAAAGATTTTATTTATTTATTCATGAGAGAGAGAGAGAGAGGCAGAGGGAGAAACAGATTTCCCGCAGAGCAGGGAGCCCGATGCGGGACTCGATCCCGGGACTCCGGGATCATGACCTGAGCTGAAGGCAGACGCTTAACCATCTGAGCCACCCAGGCACCCCCATCCATTTACTTTAAATAAGAGTACAGAAATAAATTTTACACTCGTGAACAACCAGAGTTCTATAAATACAATGAAGGAAAATCAAAAGTGCTATCTTGTCAATTACATGGTGAATAATTTGTCTATGTCAGTAGTTCTCAATCCTGGTTTTGATGTGTGGGCTCAATCCCAGGACACTGGGATCATGACCTGAGCTGAAGACAGATGCTTAACTGAGCCACCCAGTTGCCCCAATCATTAGAATTTTTTAAAAGCTCCTGAAAAGGTTGTACTATGTAGCCAGAATTGAAAACGACTGAACCTGCCAGCAATAATTTAGCAAATTATAAATTATATGTCTTATTTTCATCCCCAGCATAGGTTAACTATCTGAGTATTATGCTGTCCACACATCACTCAGTGTTTCTTAATCAGAAGTATAAATCAGGGCTATCAGTAAATCTTTGTAAAAATACATATGCCAGGTTTCATATATGAAAATTCTGATTCAGTAAGTCAAGAGTAGCGAGATCTATAGTTTGAGACTTTCTATCTTTTAATGTGGGCCAAGCCAGGCCAAGCCAGGCCAGGTCAGGCCAAACCAGTGCTATGTTTTTTAAACCTGCCATATACAGAGCAATGTTTGGAATGATACAGAAACAGATATAAATGAGAAAAAGTGTTTGCTCTTTAAACATTTGTCAAAATGTCTTGTATTCTTGCTCAATTTTCTTCTTCATATGTTTGTATTATCCTGCCTGCTGTGTCTGGAGCACCTCTCTAACGGAAATAACAACAATTATTGGTCTAAAATGAAAACTTTAATGAAGCAGCGTTAAGATTGAAAATCATTCTAAATACAATTGCATGAATTAACTACTCTGAATGACTGGTATCAGAACCTTTTTGGTCTTGAAAAAAGGAAGGAGTTAGAAGGGTGTCTGAAAGTAATTATAAGGACAAGATTTTCTCAGAGAGAAGAGGGCTTACTTCAGACAGATTAAAAGCAACCATACTTGTGCAAATCAGTATTTTTTTTTGTCATAGTTATCCCCATTGATCTGTTTTGGGGGACAAATAGAATCTGTTGCATATGTAATTTTTCTGTCTCTAGTTGCTAATTCAAGAGGTTAAAAAATTGGGGTACTTTCTCATTATAATTCATCTTTCCAAAAGGACTGCAGTACTACTCTATTTTATTGTTACTTATATAAAAGGAGAAAAATATATATTGTTTTCCAGATATGCAAAATATTTAAGATAACTATCTAAAACTATTTTTAGAATCATAATGACTACCTTAGTCAATTTCCACCCACTGTAGGAAAACTTTTAATCCAACTTCTCGGTAAGCACAGTTTCCTTTTGCCTTAAACACACTGAAAGTCACTCAGGACAATAGCTTAAACAGCTGATATTTTTTCCCCTATATTTGCCTTTCTAGCAGAGACTTAACTACACTAAGTTACTAGGCATCCCCTTCATCTATGGATACCAGTAATTATTAAAAAGAAATTGAAATTACTTCTTTTTATTTTGAACCCAGAAATAGAGTATTGTGTCTAAAAATGAAATGTTTTGGAATTTATAACTGCAAGTGAGACCAGATTTTTTAAAAGGTAGCCATGGTTAAGTTACATAATTGGGTTAAAAGCCTGAATGCATCTTACACTAAGTGATATAATGTTGACTCCATTTTGGGGGGAATAGAGTTTTACATTTCTTCTACTTAAAGTCCTAATTGGACTTAGAGTATAAGCAGAGCTGAATTTTCTGTCAGGGCAATATGACTCCAGAAGCAGACAGCAAGTTACATAAAGTTGATAAAGTTTAATAAAATTTATTTAAAAAGAGGTAATAGTTCTCTTAAACTCTATAAATATGTAGCAGAAAAACTACTCCCATGAAAACATTATCTTGACTGTGTTGTGTGACATCGTGGAAAACTTTTAATTTGTATTAATAAACAGTAACAACAAAAACCGGTGCAAGTTATAATGAAGGCATCTAGAGGACCCTGGTCTGAAATGAGAGTTGAAG
The DNA here is from genome assembly GCF_011800145.1 of Mirounga leonina. Taxonomy (NCBI): domain Eukaryota; kingdom Metazoa; phylum Chordata; class Mammalia; order Carnivora; family Phocidae; genus Mirounga; species Mirounga leonina. The sequence continues at coordinate 14,314,124 of NW_023270431.1, forward strand.
ACAGGTCTATAGAGCAAGAATCTTTTTTATAACTCAGAGGATAAAGTGGAGAGCCATTGACTGGTTTTCACTGGATGATCTATAACCAGAGATACAGAAAAAGAAAAAACAAACAAAAAACAAAAAAACAGTATCTCAGGTCTAAATCTTTTCTGCTATATTTTCATGGAAAATTCCCCTAAATTCCTAACATCTTATTTTTTCATGTGTAGACAAATTTTATCAAAAATCTGCTAAAAATTATAATGACTTATCAATGGCCAATGTGATCAATATAATTGTTCAAGTTCCATTTTTAGTATCATCTTATATCATGCAGTTTGAATGGTGTATATTTTAAAAAGAAGAAGAAGAAGCCAGAGCAGGGATCAACTACCTTAGGAAAACTGTGGTGAAGACATACCCATCTTTACTTAAAGTGAATATATGCCATCTATCAGCAAACACCTTTTTCTGCAAATCTATTTTGACATATTGCAGTTCAGGCATGTGGGAATATAGCTCTTGTGCTGTTCATGGTATGTATGTTTGTGCTAGGACAATGTCAGGAATGGGGTGAGTAATGACACTGCAAATTGAAGTCATCTGCTTATTTTCCACATGCCTGCCCATAGCAAGCAGCTGCAAAGGAATTTCTCCTGTGTTGCTTTGCCCATGACCTTGACCCCAAGAGTACCATCCTTCAAAGAGAAATGCAGAATCTCTTGAGAGAGAAACTGTATTATTAATTTATTTATTTTCTGTTCCTCTATAAATAATAGCATATTCTTCTAGTCTGATATCAATATGTTAGTCCACATGCTTTTCTTAATGTATGTTCAACATTGGTCATGAGAAGATAGGAAAGAACAAAACATTAGCTCACTATTGTGTGGGCCCAATCAGAAATCAAATAAATGAAAAGGAGACTTGAGCATATATATTAGGATAAAAGCAAGAAATACTATAGATATTTCATAAGTGTTTGAGGAATTAAAGTCTGGTCTACTGTTGTTATCATAGGCGGGGATAAATACAGCTTACGTTACCCAATTTTGACCTTTAAATAGTACTTTTCTTACAAGAATTCCAAATAATGACTAGTTTCAAACTGTCACATTGCTGGCTGGTGCACTTGCCTAATCAAATTTCTACCCCTATATTTATCTGTGCACATTGTTTAAATAAAAACAAAGGATAGCTTTTTATTTGCAAATCATCGGAGCAGGCTAGGTCCTCTGCACCAAGTACATGTATGTATGTATACATACATATATATAATGTTCCCAAATTTACCTATTTCATTTGTTTTTGGAATTGTAAATAATTTAAATGAGTAGATAGTTTTGTGTTCATCTCAACATGCTTTACATTCTTAGATGACCACAATCTCTTTTCCATTTGGAAAATTAACTTTGGCATGTTGTAATGCAAAAAGAAACACTGAACTTTAAGGGGCAAAATACAATTGTTTTCTGCTCCCATCTCTAAAAAATCTGTGTGATGACCTTGAGTGAGTCACTTGGTCTCTCCGACTTTCATTTTTTCCCAACTCGCAAGTGAGGATCTGGTCATTCCTAAGGTCATTTATAATGAAAAACTTCTATTATCTATGATACATCACTATAGAGCTATAAATATTTATTTGCCAGTCATAGAGAATGAAAGGAGAGGTTATGCTGTCCAATTTTCATGAAAATATTGGAAGAAATTTTTTGACTTGCTTATAGAAGTACCCAAAGAGTACTGACAACTTTTTGTTTTTTTCTGGATGAATACCATTGTGAGTATTATACCATCATTCCTTGACATTTTGTCTTTGGAAACTTTCTTTCTGGAATGATTTGACAGTTCAACAGGAAGTAAAAAGTTTCCCGGCATTTGAATACATACTTGATACACACACAAGAAATCTGTTTCTTTGCAGTGTTTTTACTTGACACATCTCTTCTTATTTTTCATATTGAGTCTCCTTAACCTTAGTAGCTGGGATCATCTGACCTCCACAAAAGATAAAGATTTCCCGTGTTGCTAATTCTCTGGACAGCTTTTCATACAAGTTGGTCAGAAATGCTGCCTACTTCCTGAAGTTTTCAAAGTGACAGCATTGCAGGTAACCACCATAAAGACTCTGTGGAGTTATCTATCCCTCCTGATTCCAAGTGTACATAGGCATTCCTCTGAGACTCATATGACTGGCATTTAAAACATCCATTTACTGTCAAGAAAAAAATAAAATTAATGAAAACTACAAGACGTATGAGGATCCTACTCCAGCATCACTACCTTGTCAGGTTAGCCTCTCAAATAGGCTAATCAACTCACCACTGGCTGTTTCTTCATAGCTATTAATTTTACTAGAAATGCATCATTCTAGAAATATACTTTAAAAATGTGAAATAACTCAATTCAGCATCTCCCATCCTGGTGACCTAATTCTTATAAGTATTTCTGTAGGGGTTTATATGCCAGTCTACTGTGCGCCTTGTTCTCGCTTACTCTGACTGAATTATATTGTAATCTTGTTTGACACAAGTTTCCTAAGAGAAAGGATTTTATTGCTCTTTTCTATTTCAGCGATCTAGAGCTTCTCTCTGCCTTTAGTCCGCCACTGATCAGTGGATGTTTTTTCAGAGAGATGTACATAAAGATACCTCATAATTAGATGCATAATAAAACATTGACTTATTTAAACTGAAAGGCAACTGATGTTTTTTAAGTTTCCATTTACTTGGCAAATACTGGAGACTGTTCAGCACAAAGAAAAAAGTAATATAAAATTTATGAGGAAGAATCTATCTCTTACTGAAATTGTTCATTTTGAAATCAGTTCACTAATAAATGAAGGGGACAGGAAATACCTCCTTGCTTCGCATGCCATAAACTGTCTTTTGTAAATGACATCGATGAGAAATTCTTCCTGCAATCAACTATTGATTCCACCAGTCATAATGACATAAAGAACATGATATGTTAGCATAAAAACATTGAAGTGCCTGTTTGTTTCTGCTACTATAGTTACATCAAAATTACATTTGTTTCTAGGAACAGAAAAAGAACATCACCCTGCACTTCTTTCCTATAGTTTTCATGTTCACATAATGTTTAATTTGCTATAAGAAAGGATAAATATAATGAAAAATCAGAAATATCCTAAGTGTTGAAACACTATAAGAAGCTGTACATTTCAGCAAGCATTTGATCTTCAAAGTAAAAACAAATGTGTATCAGTGGCTTTCTAGGTTTTTCATTCATGAAGAGTTAGTCTTACCAGAAACAAAAAGAGTTTTTTTTCCCCTCAGGTAATCTGCCTAGGAATTTTAAATGCCCAGATATTTTTCTGATCAACCTGTATTTTTTTTTAAATCCTAACAATTTAATCCATCTTTTAGATTAGTATCTCCTGTTAGTTTTCTTTTTATATATATGCATTTTTTGTTGGTCTCCTTTACTAGAAATTTTCCAAATTAATTCTCTTGGTAGAAAATTACAAGTCTATCTGAGAAAGAAAAAGTTTAGTTAAAAAAATATATCTCCCTCTCTCCCTCTCTGTCTCTCCTCCCCATTCTACACACACACACACACACACGTAAAGTGGGGGCTGTTGAAGCAAAGGGAGGCTGGGAGGGAGGAGAGCAAAGAGAGAGAAAGACAGAAAGTGAGAGATTATCTGTTCTCACTAAAGTGCTAGTATATGTAATTATTTTAAAAATCCAAAATCTGGTCTACCTTATCGAATGGGTGAGGGGGTGAACTCCAAGTTGGACAAATTTGAAATCAAACTTATTAGCTGCTTTAGTCTTATAAATTGAGGATACGATAGTACTTATCTCATAGGTGAAGTTGTCCATAGAATTAACTGAGTTTATTAAAGTGTTTAATACGGTATTTGGCCCAACAAAAACCCTAAGAAATATTTGGTCTCATTACAACACTGCTACTTTCCTTAAGGAATTTATAGACTAAGGAAGAACAGAGCAGTGGACAGAAAATACTAATAAAATGTGTCAAAAGCTGAATTAGACTTCTGCCCAGCATGCTGTGCAAACCAGATAGTGGGGTCTCAGCCATGCACAGGGTTCAGGAGAGGCTTGTAGAATGATTGCATCTAAGTCGATTTTTGCAGAACACCAGTGGGAACACACCTCACGCCATGTTTCCAGAATTCACAAGCAATTTAAAGCATACTGTGCTTTTCAAAGTTCTTCCCAAAGCAGAAGGGTATTTTATTTTCCCTAAAAGTCTGGAAGCATAGCTGGGAAACACAAAATTCCTTTAAAAGGGTCCATAGTACAGCAATGAGGAGAATGTGCTCTGGAGTCCAATGTACCTCCCTTGAACCTGGCTCTGTTGCATGGTAACCACTGGTAAATATGTGTGCTTAGCATCTCTCAGCCTCAGGATCTGCATCAAGAAGGAGACAATTAAAAAAAAAAAAAAAAGAAGAAGAAGAAGAAGGAGGAGGAGGAGGAGGAGGAGGAGGAAATCATAGGAACACTCCTCTCCCTTCGGGTGTTGTGAGAATTAAATGAGTTAATGTTTATAGAGTCCTTCGCAGTGCCTACCACGGCGTAAGTACTCACTACATAGTAAAAATGTTTTATGTCTTTGCAGTTTGATATACAGTCTTAAAATTTATATCAATTTTGTATTATTATATTCCCATGATGTAGATGCTTATTTTAATATAAGATGTTTCCAATTACTTAAAATTGAGAAAAATCAAGCTTTAAGAAGATGTGCTGTTTAATCAGACTTCCTAGGAAGAAAGATTATTTATTCATTTTTTCATTTAACACATATTTATTATATGCATACTTTAGGTTAGACACCGAGCTAAATGCTGGGATAGAATAGTGATAAAAAGGTGAACTTATAGCCCAGTAGGGGAAGCGGGCTTTAATCAAATAATCATAGTAATAAATGCATAATTACAAACTGAGACAGTGTGTGAAGACAATCAAGCTAATGAATGTGTCAATGTTCTTTAGGGAAGTTGAAAGGATAAAATAAAGGAATCTGATTTAGATGAAGGAGAATGGTGATCAGTGCAAGTTTGAACAGAAAAACCATGGGATAGATAAGAGCTACTTGCTCAAATTTGGTGGGAGAAATGGGGAGTCGGAGCACTCCTGGCCAAAGGAACAGACTATCTAGAGGCTTGTGTCAGCTGAGTGAAAGCAGGACACATTCACAGAACAGAAACACGGGTTAGCTGGAGCAGGGAGAGAGAGAGGGAGAGAAGTCTGAGATGGAGCTGGGACAGCCAGGCTGAGTTTTAAATGCCCCGTTATGGATTTGAATCTCTGAAGGGCAACAGAATGAAACTACAGGGTTCTCAGCAGTAGTGATGTGGTGAGATGTTCATTGTGTGAACCGCTCAAGGTACAGAGAAAGGGCAGGGCAGGAGGGCCAAAGAAAATGTGGGAGAACTCCAACAGGATGTGTGGTCCAGGCCTTCAGAGAAGCAGAGATTAGATGTGCAAGAAACTGGGAAGAGAGCTGGAAGACATAGTGGAAGTCATCAGACTCTCCTTTGTTGAGGGAGAGAGGGCAGGAAGACATATATGAGTGGGAAAGTCTTAGCCCATGGTTCACACCATTGATGGGAAGTTCTTGAGCTAAAGTCTTCTTTTAGGTGAATCTTGTGTCTCCTCGGAATGGACCTACCTTGGCATGCCTGTCGTGCTCAGTTGCTGGCTGGGGGCATTTCCCAGAAAGTTTGGCCTAATCATAACGGGTGATGATTTCAGAGTGCTGCAGCTGGGGCCGCTGTCAACTGCATGCTTTGGTCAAATACACTCAGCAGAGCAGATCTGAGAGGTGCAGTTTCAAGTGCATAAGAAGGAAATAAGTACGATCAAGATTTAAGAATTAGAGTCAACATCAGAATGCCAGGGTGGCTCAGTCAGTTAAGCATTTGCCTTCAGCTCAGGTCATGTTTCCAGGGTCCTGGGTTCGAGTCCCACATTGGGCTCCCTGTTCAGTGGGGAGTCTGTTTCTCCCTCTCCCTCCACTGCTCTCTCTGTGTCAAATAAATAAATAAAATCTTTAAAAAAATAAAATAAAGTCAACATCACTTTATAAGACTTTAGAAAGGTTTAATGCCAATTTATCAGAGACGCCTTCTCTGACCACCCTGCCTATGAAAGCACCTCTCTTCTCACACATAATTCTGTTCTCTCAGTTTTATTTAGGATCTAGCATTTACCAGCTCCTGACATACTATATTTTTATTTGTGTAATTCTTTATTGTCTGTCTACACTCATCCCCCATGATAATCTGTACTTAATGACTATAAGGGGCTTCCTTGCATTTTTATTACTGTTTTGTTAGCAACCGGAACAGTATAGCCATTTAAGATCTATTTGTTGGAAAAATGAATGGGGGGGTGGTTTGGGGGTGAAAGAAGGGAAATTGTCAAAGAAGAACTATCCCAGTTTTATGGTATGCTCAAACTGGATAGATGATGGCTCATTCACTGATGAGGTGCACACTGGAAATCTTGGGCAGGTGGGTCAGAAAGTAACGAATTTTTCCTTGTACTTGAGTTTGAAATTCCTTTGAGACATACAAATAGAGCTTTTATCCTTTGTTAATAAACAAAATATTATAGTATAAAATTTAATGCAAGTAATAGAAAGTTGCAAGTGTAAGAATGAGTTAACTCAGGTTGTGCTGGCCATTTTATAACCTACTAAAGAGTTGCAGTCCGAGAATTATCCTGTAGAATCCACACATAATATTCATCAAAATGCCATTAAGAGATGACTGAATAGATTAACATATAAAGGTAATGTTTAAAGGGAGATTATTCAGTCATGAAAGCAGAGAAAAGGGGAAAAAATCACGGAAATAGAAAATTCCAGTATCTGTTTGGACACTTACAAGGAAGACCATTGGGTATTTAGAATTGCGTTCCCTTGCCAAAACTTTCCTTCTGTGAAATAGATATGCAAAGCTATGTTAGCAAATATTATAAAATATTTGAATAATCGAAATCCCTTAACTCTGATTCCATGCTGAAATCTTGCCATTTGCAATGACGTGGATGGAATTGGAGGGTATTATGCTGACCGAAATAAGTCAATCAGAGAAAGACATGTATCATATGATCTCACTGATTTGAGGAATTCTTAATCTCAGGAAACAAACTGAGGGTTGCTGGAGTGGTGGGGGGTGGGAGGGATGGGGTGGCTGGGTGATAGACATTGGGGGGGTATGTGCTATGGTGAGTGCTGTGAATTGTGTAAGACTGTTGAATCACAGGGGCGCCTGGGTGGCTCAGTCGGTTAAGCAGCTGCCTTTGGCTCAGGTCATGATCCTGGGGTCCTGGGGTTGAGCTCCACGTCTGGCTCCCTGCTCAGCGGAGAGCCTGCTTCTCCCTCTCCCTCTGCCTGCCACTCTGCCTACTTGTGCTCTCTCTCTCTATCTTTCTGTCAAATAAATAAATAAAATCTTTAAAAAAAAAAAAGACTGTTGAGTCACAGACCTGTACCTCTGAAACAGATAATACATTATATGTGAAGAAGAAGAAGAAGAAGAAGAAGAAGAAGAAGAAGAAGAAGAAGAAGAAGAAGAAGAAGAAGAAGAAGAAGA
>NW_023270431.1:14321712-14332321 GCF_011800145.1 Mirounga leonina
GAAGAAGAAGAAGAAGAAGAAGAAGAAGAAGAAGAAGAAGAAGAAGATAGCAGGAGGGGAAGAATGAAGGGGGGAATCGGAGGGGGAGATGAACCATGAGAGACTATGGACTCTGAGAAACAAACTGAGGGTTTTAGAGGGGAGGGGGTTGGGGGAATGGGTTAGCCTGGTGATGGGTATTAAAGAGGGCACGTTCTGCATGGAACACTGGGTGTTATACATAAACAATGAATCATGGAACACTACATCAAAAACTAATGATGTAATGTATGGTGATTAATATAAAATTAAAAAAAAATTAAATTAAATTAAATTAACCTTCTTATGGTTGATTTTTTTTACAATTGTCTTGTCTACCAGAAAAGTAAGATCATATAATAATTTCTCATTATGAATTAGTGATTTGGAATCCTGACTTTATGTAAATCTCTCTTGGGCTCAGTTAATGTGTGCCCCCCTCCCATTCCTAAGAGAGGTCATAATGCAGGTCATATTATATTAACAAAATCCAACTTCAGAGCATCCACGGCTTAAGGCCAGATCCTGCATCTGATAAACTCACCAAAGTAATAAAATGCCACCCAGAGACTTCTTTGAAGTCAGCCTACTAAATATTGTTTTCTGTGGCAAAATCTGGACTTTGCTAGGAGTAAAAAAATTAACTTTAAATTCGATCCCAAGTTAAATGGTAGTTGGCTTGGTCAAAAGGATAGATCAGTTTTTCCTCTCAGCAGTGACTCATTTTGTCCCTCCAGGAGCAAAAAGGAATTCAAGGCAATTGATGTTTAATTGTGGGCCATAAAATGAGTATCCGTGTGAATCCAGTCATGCCCATCTACTATCTAGTTGTGATGTTTGACACCTCTGTCTCTCTAACCCACAGCATTCATGTTTGTAGGATAGAGATAACAATATCTACTATATAAAATTGCTTTGAAAAACACATGACATGGTGTATATGTGAAGTTCTGTGACACATAGTAAACAGTCAATAAATAGTGATCAAAACATTATAAATGTATGGAAATCCAGAAAGAAAAAAAGACAAAACATTCAATAAACTTACTCTTATTTCCTCTTCACTTACTTCCCACTTGATTCTGAGAGGGCAATACATACTTCGTGTTCACTAGTTAACTTCCCTTTGGCAAATGATGGTATTAATTGATAGCAGGGCAGTATATACTTGGCCAGAATAATTAAATAAATGTCCATAAGAGCTGTGTCTAGATCACCCATAAACAGGCAATCCTGGCTTTGCACGGTGTTGTGTTAAGTGCAACTCCTGTCTACGGTAGCCAGGCAAAGCACAGATGCAGTTCCTATAGATACAACGTTCAGTCAACACAGTTAACGGGGAGTGAAGACTGCCTATAGTGTAATTAGCCCATGAATCATTAACAGCTGTGGATATAGTTATCCTTTTGTTCTTTCATCTCTTTTTAGGAAGATGACAGTCATAAATATAATATTGGTCAATCTTCTGTTCCTATATGGTGGCTGCTGTCGGTCAGAACAGATGCATATGGATGGCTTTCTCTCAAGAGTCCATCCTCCCTCTCCCAAATTTGTGCTTCTTTATTTGCTCTTGTTAAAGAGGTTAGTATGCTTCTTGAACTTTGAAATGATTAACTTTTTTCTTTGTTATCCCTCATATCCAGTGGAAAAGTAAGTACCATCATTTTTGGCATTGAGCTATCTGTTATAGCCATCCCTCTCACTAGAATTTTATTGCTGCCACAAGAAATCATCGTGCCATTATCTTCCCCTGGATGACTCCATAGTTTTCCACCTTGTCTGCTCTGCCTCTTTTTTCATCAAATAAAACTAGCACTATGTTCACTGTTTAATTTTCTTAGCACACACATGAGATCATTCTGTTTCTCTGGTCACAAATCCCAGAACAACCAATATTTGGATTCAGGTTCCTCTTCAACCCAGGCCACAGATTACCTTTCCCATCCCCATTGTTCACTTCATTTCTCTAAATCTATACTCTAAATTCAAGAATGTGGAACTACGCAATTTTATAGTTTTACTTCAGGTAGTGAAAACCATTATTGTTGTTTTCCCACTTCCATTCCTCACATGTATGCCCTGTATCTTCCATAATCTCTAAATGGTCACATTTTCTCCATTTTTAAGACCAAAATAAATGTCACTTACTCTACAAACTGTCTTATTCTTTAAGCTAGGTGTTCCCTCTTCTTCTTTTCCATCATCGCTTCCCTTAATTCTTAAACTTCCTATGATAGGCATTATTTTCCATTTAGTATAGCTTATATGCATGTTATAGGTTTCCAATTGTCCTAGATTATCCACAGGTAGGGAATTTGTATTGGTATCATTTATGTTCTCCTACTGTATTTTGCACTCAGTGATTTATATAGAATAATTACAACCAAGCACTTTTATTAGAGCAAGACAAATGAATAATAAAAATGTTCATCCTTTAATCATTTTAAATATAAGTGCTGCTGTACCAACTTAATACTGTTCGTTATGAATGTTCATTAGTATAATAAGGACTTTTATTTAAGAAATATAAATAAAATTATAGTAACATTTTTATGAGAAAACATACAATTAAAAGGAATGTAATCCTCAAAGAGTTGTAAAACTGTGCTCATTTCTATTTCTTTTAATATTCATGCTTAGAAAGAGTTTGAATTTTTTTCAATCCAGTCTTAATCTTTAGAAGAAAGATACTAGAACAGAATCCATTTAAATTCTCAGTTGCTATCTAGTGTAAAATCATGTCATTTAAATATACTTAGAATTCCATCTAGCAAACATATTAAGAGGATTATGTCTTCCCTCAAAATAAGCTCATCTTCTTTAGGGCGGAACCAATAATCAACCACCATCAAATCTGAGCTTACTAAATGTAGAGTCTTTTAGAAGTCTCATTTATTTTTTATTTTTTTGAAGATTTGTTTTCTTGGAAGAAATCCCATATTCCATTTTGTGTGTCATTTGAGAATTATAGCATCAGGAATATCACTGCAGACTAATAAAAAGAAGAAATCTTTTTAGGGAGATATGGATAAGAGAGGATATAGGACCGAGTTTGCAGTTTCCTTCAAGAAACTAGCACAGCACTCTGCACTTGGTAATTGTTTTGAGAAAGAGTAAGTCTATGTATTAATTTAAATTAGGCACAACATACACATGTTCAAAGAACACTTTATGTCAATAAAGTCTGAGATCATTACCAAATTCAACAGAATGCATAGGATGGTACAGGAACAGAAAAAGGCCCTTGAATATTTGAATATTTTCTCAAGAAAAGAGGAGATATCTTGGTGCAAATAGACTATTATATCTCAAGCCAATGTAATGTTCCATAAAGGCATGTAAGAGTAGTTTATTTATTTGACTTCATTTTATGCATTTGTTGTTGTTAATCCATTCTACAAGTGTGAAACTAGATATTATTTGTACAGACCTTGGATTTAGAATACTTGTGTTTATGTGTTTCGCTGCTAACAGTGTGTGACTTTGGTAAACTTTTATGACTCTGAACCTCTGTTTTCCCTGCCACACCTCCTATAAATATTCCTTGTTTTGTATTAGAGAAGTTTTATCAGCCCACTCTTACACACTCTTCAAACTATTAGAAAAAATATAAATCTCACTTTCTGAGATTTTTAAAACAACACAGAGAGGTATTAGTTTAATTTTGCTTGTTATGAAAATGTTAATGACTGAATTATCTCCCCATATTCATATATTGAAGCCCCAACTCCCTATGTGATTATATTGAGAGATTTACAGATGTGACCTTTATATGTATATAAGATTAAATGAGGTCACAAGGATGGGGCTCTGATCCAATAGGGTTAGCGTACTTTTAAAAAAGGCACCAGACCGTTCACACTCACACACTCTCTCTCTCCCTCCCCACCTCCCTTTCTCCCTCCTCCTCTCCCTCTTCTTCTCCTCTCTCCATCTCTCTCTCTCTCTCTGCCATGTGAAAACACAGTGAGAAGACAGCCACCTGCAAGCTAGGAATAGAATCTCATCAAACGCCAACCATGCTGATCTCAGACTTCCGGCCCCCAGACTGCGAGAAAATAAATTTCTGTTATTTAAGCTCCCCAGTCTGTGGTATTTTATTATATGACAGTCCAGGTAGACTAATATAGAGGGGACTCAAGATAGCAATAACTATAAACTATAACTATAAATAACTATAAATATTCTGAGTCAAATAAATTGAAGTAAAATAAATCAACTGGAAGCACACTTCTTATAATTACATTCATTCAGTGGATTTCCATGCAAATATTAACATAATATATAATTACATGGGAAGATAAATTATATATTTTAAAAAACTATATATTAAGTAAAAACTGAAAGTTATAAAACTTACACAGCATGGGCCCTTGTTTTACATATGTGTGTATATAGGATATACGAAAATGTCAGTGGTGGTGATTTTTATTTGGTGAGAATATGAGTCATTGTGAATTTCTTCTACTTTTGGCTTAATTCTTATTTGTTTGAGATAAATCCATATTAATTATATAACATAAAAGATAAGCTATTTCAGGCTTTAAATGTAGTTTGATCATATTTTAAAATATTACAAGTTAGCACCTCAAAGAAATAAATAATAAGAAGAACATTATGCAGGCATAACACATTCCAGATTTTGGAAAACTTTAAATATATTTCAAAACTGAGCTTCTCAAATGATAATGTCAGGAACACATTTAGACTAGCGATCTACTAGTGCAGTTATTAGCAAGCAATTTATGCAGTGGATAATCTGATCCACTATCTGATCTTCACTCCATCTCTACTCTCCAATCCAGCACTTTTGAAACACTGAATATTTTACCTCGAGTGTGATAGGTTTAGAAGCACAAATGATCAATATTTTATACCATCATACCATTCGATGTTTAAACATTCTGATCGGAGCCATGTGGGGATGAGATGTTGATCAGAAAATGTCATGATCTTCCCTTCAAAGTTAAGCCCAGAAATATTAAGGTGGGTGGGAAGGGTGGAGTGGCGTTCAGGAATGGGGTAAAGTACACATTTATATTGATTGACAGACACTAATCAAAGCTTTGTGATCTCCTGTTGTTTATATTCTGGATAGGATATTAAGTAATTAAGTAATAAGCAATCAAGATAAATTCAGATGGTGATATGTTAACATGTTAACAGGACAAAGTGAAGGAGAGTGATGTGATAAAGAGCTCTAGGAAAGGGATGGTTTCAATTTGTGTGGTCAGGACGGGGGGACGGGGAGGCTCTATAAGAGATAATAATGGAAGGGGACCTAAATGACCAGAAAGTGAATTCCATGAAGGGATCAGAGAAAAGATATTTTCAGCCACACAGATTTGCAAATACAAAGGCAGAGACAAGCTTGGCATTTACAAAGAACAGGACATTTAAAAGTCCTGTAGATGGAACATACAAGCTGGGGAGCAGGTGGTAGGAGAGAAAGTTAAAAAGAACTGACATATGGGGTTTGTAGGCCAGAGCAAGGGATTTACATTTTGTTTTGTGTGGAATAGGAAGTCATCAGAGTGGCTTATTCAGGGTGTATTATGATATGATTTCCATTTGAAAATGACCTTCTGGTTGACCAAACTTATTAAAATCTCATGGAGCTGGGAAATGGAAAATAAGAATAGTTTTTAAAAGTGAATTAAGTGAGTCTTAAGATTGAACACATTTGAGAAATTTGCCTTCTGAGATGAGTGCCAGCATTAGTTGCCAGGGAGGCAATGCTTAAGTCAAGTGAAAACACATCAGAACCTACAACCTCATATAAATCTATTTGCTCTGAATCTGTCCCAGGAATGTTTATAAAAAAAAAAAAAAAAATTAACTTGGCCTGTGATTGATCTCTCAGAACTTATATTCTAGAGAGGTAAGTCAGACATTAAACAAACAAAAGAGAACAACATTCCCCATCCCTAAGGAATGTGATACTAAACAGCAAATAAAAAAACACCATGACAGGTCAACAGAGAAACTGCAGCAGAAAGGAAAACTTCTCCTCCTTTTTGAACAATGGAGCTAGCATTGTCATTTCATGCTAGGGCCCACAAATTATGCAGCTGGCCATGTAAATAGATGCTCTTAATTCTGTAAAATCAGAAGGAAAACACTACCTTGTAGAGATATAAAGATTATGTAAAATAAAGCACATGTAGTACCTGGCACAATGCCTAACAAATATAGGTGGTTGATAGAAAATAGTTTCTGGGGCGCCTGGGTGGCTCAGATGGTTAAGCGTCTGCCTTGGGCTCAGGTCATGATCTCAGGGTCCTGGGATCGAGTCCCGCATCGGGCTCTCTGCTCCTTGGGAGCCTGCTTCTCCCTCTGCCTCTCTCTCTCTGTCTCTCATGAATAAATAAATAAAATCTTTAAAGAAAAAAAAACAGTTTCTGTTTATCCCTTTTCCCCTATACTCTTTGTCATTCATAAGGAACATGTCTGTTAAGTAAGATACTTAACCTTCAGGTTCCTTGGCTTTCTCGTCCACAAAATAAGAATGTTGGGCAAGACACTATCTGAGGTCTCTCATAACATTGTTTTTCTCTGCAAACCAAAGTGGTCCCCATATCAGCACACCACAGCAACTAGTTATGGCCACAGTCAGGAGCACCCCCAGCACACTTCTCTGAATTACTGAGGCACCCGACACTGTACCTTGTAAAAAGAAGCTTCTGTTACAAGGATTTCTATTTAAGCTCTTCCACTTGTTTCTAAGGCCTTTGATGTTTTAATTATTGATAAAATATTAATATGTATATGGCTGGTATTAAAATGTTCTTATCTCATTATGAAATAGTTATGCTTGCTTTTTATTTTTTAAATCTGCTGATTAAAATCTTTGCTACTCCAAAAGCATATTACACTTTGCATAAAAAGCAGTATGCATCCATGTAATTTTCTGGAGCTGTTTTTAAAATATTAAGTGTTGGACATCATGAAGTGAAGTGTGTGAATAGATTATCTCTGCATTTGCAGGACTAAATTTATAATTATAAGTAACTTTTAAGATATACCATGAGAGGGAAATATAAAAGAACTATATGAGAAACTCAAATAATTTTCCTTGACCTTCCACTTCACTCTAGCATCCCCTCCAAAATGAGAAATTCCTCATCCAAATCTGATTGCAAAATTCACAAAACACATAGGAAAGAATTGGGTGACAAAACGAGAAAACATCTCTACTCTGTGTTAAGGAGTTGAAAAGACAGGAAAACATCCCTATTAAGTGGTAGGGGTTGAATGGGAAACTAGAGAGCAAGTTTTCAGAAAGAGAAAGTAGCTTTATACAGTTAGGGCTTAAAAATGGAGGCTGTTGTCTAAGTAGAATATAAAAAAAAAACAAAGTAATTTATCAAGTGATTATTTCAGTTACCTTCATAGTGAACAGAATAAATAAATGCATTATTTTGTCACAGGTCAAATCAAATAATAAATGGTCTGGGGAGGATAATTCACATAAATTTTGATAATTATAAGTATATAACATTTATGGTATATTTTTCGCATTAGTTACTGAACAGAACACATAAAAGAAGAGGGTTTTACTTTGTAGAGACTCAAATACATTAGTACTAAATCTGTGACACTAAAGGCTGAGTTTTCCTAAAATCAGTTCTAAGAGAGAGTCTGGTAATTAATTGTTGTCTGTATCTCAGGAAACATTCTCATTGATTCTTTCCCTGTAGCTGGATAAGATTTAGTAGGGCATAAATTTATTTTAACTTGGGACTATTCAAAGTTAGAATTCTGGGGATGTACAATGTTGAGACCGAGTATGTGACAGTCGCCACGGCAAGCATGCGTCTTCAAGCGGTAGTGTAATGTAGGTAGATCAAATTCACAAAAAGATGATGATACAGCTACAAAATGACAAGGAAAACCATCATGAAGGGTTGCATAGGTTTATTCGTGAGAAGCTTATTATATATTCCAAGAAAGGAAATGTCATTTACTGGCTAACCTATCTGGTAGCTTTTTGTGAACTGATGAATAAATACATTCATTCCTGTAATTGAACTTGAGTCTTCCAGAGGAAAGCTGGTATAGTGCATGAATATATTTACAAAAATTTGGGTGAGCTTAAATGCCTTTCATTTAAAAGGATTGGCTCCTTCTTATCCTTTGTATAATTACTATATGATGAAGATGGTACTAATTATTACAATAGTGTCCTTATTCAGTGCCAGTTATCTGAAGAGATCAAAGAAGTTTAGAAACTTTCAACTAAATAATTCACTGTGGCAAGCATCATAGGAAATGCATTTGTCCGATGGACAGCAGAGCAGGAAAAAAAAAAAAAATGTACTCAGTTCAAAAGGAAAGCAAGTCTATTTTCCTTAAAGTTGGCTTCTTAGTTTTCTGGTATAGAGCTGAGAAGACTCCAGATAACCCTGGATGGGTCAATGGTGCATCTAACTGTGGAGCCCAGGAATTTAATTTCCTCATATCCCTCCCTTATTTTTACAGCCTCAGACCAAAAGACAAATGGATAAAGCCCTGTCAATGTATAGGAATGAATTTGTTTTTATATGAAATGGAGTAAACCGACTGAGGAGGCAAATTCATACTTGACCCATCACCTCTAAGGGTTGTTAGGGAAGTTGGAGGACATTGTAAACCAGAAAACTATTTATGGTAAATGGAAGGATATCAGGATTTAGGACTCTGCTAAGAATGATACGGAAGGTCAGTCTGAGTATAATAGCTGGTCAGAAGAGAAATAGGGAAATATTCAAATGTATGATAAATATTTGCCGAGTGACTGTGAAAAGTATGGTTGACCCGTCATTTCTTTCGCATCTAAAAGCAAGAAAAAAAATGGCACTAAATTTTAACCTGTCTTAAAATACAATTTATTTCCAACCAGAAAAAGAGATTCCGAAGGTGGTTTTGTAGATATGGCCATTAACACAAGATGAAATAATCTAGATAAATTATTTTTACTAATTGCAGTAAATTCTGATATTCACTGTGGCCTCCATAGTATCTCACCCATTGGAGCCACTCAGTAAATGCTTACGGGGTTATGATTATGTGGTATTGTTGTACTTTACAAAAGTTATTTTATATAAACCTAGATAATACGTGGACTATTTGTCCCCAAGTAGGATAGACATTAAGATTCTTTCATTAGAGAGGCAGCATTTTGCAGTTTTAGGATTCTACTGCATATTCTGCTCAAAGAGTATAGGATTCTTCAGAATTTATATAAAGATTCAACTACGAGTATGAATACTAATGTATTTTAAAAAGTTTAAAATCATATTCCATTTGTGTGTGAATGCTGAGAGATGATTAGAAGCTGTCCTCCAGGGTTCTCTTCAAGAAACCAGGTGTCTGAATTCTCAGAAATTGGTCCTTAAGGAGAGATCTGTCTCTGGAATGAGAACAAGTTTAGAGAATTGTATGAATTTTACCCCTTCCTCTTCTGATCAGGTGCCAAGACAACTGCATAAAATACTGCTAAAAAGGAAGCATTAGGAAATGCTAACAATGAGGAGAACAAACTCAAAAGACAAAGAGCGAAGAGATTTCCATTAAGATGTCAGGTAATGCAAATATTAGCAGTGCCTGTAGAATTAAGTTCTACCGGTTGTTCAAATACTTGACAACTATCTAAAGCAAAAGGTGATCAGTAACTACCTTCTCTACTGATGGACGATTCAAGTGCGCAGAACTTACCTCTCTTGATGTAATGAAAATAATCATCTGTACTTCAAAATATTTTTTTTTAAATACACTTCACACAATAATATGTACTGTGGGCAGGAGCTGTGAGGTGGGGTGCAGGGTGGAAGAATGTACAACTATATAAGAATTAGTTCCTGTTGTTAAGCATTTGATAGTTTTTTTTTTAAGGTTAGCATGATTAACAAACTATAGGAGGAGTGATTATAATGCCATATATTCCTATCTTGTCTTTGATTATATCTATAACATAATTAACTATAATATATTTCTGATATGTTATGAATCTGTCAAATTAACACTTGTTAAGTGGGTCCAGGGTGCCAGGTTGTGAGCCATAAGAGACCCTGAAATAGAGAAGCTTATGACTCACAGGTCCTAGAGGAATGACATGGCATGCCTTGAGGGGTCACATGGGAAGATCAAGGCAGAGGGGAGTTAGAGAGGCAAGACTTGAGATATATACCTTTGTTAGGGTCTGTGAGAAGAGTATTTTGAGTTTCCAGGACTGAAACCAGCTTGATCAATTCAAACCTAAGGAACATGGTGTGGGTAAGCCCCATGGGAGTCCTATCCAAGGAGCATGTGAGGAGAAGGCTCTGAAAGGCAGGGAGGATTGTTGATCATGAGGGCTTTTGGGGGCTCAGATCAGAAACTTAACATTTGCTTGTGAGTCTGCAGGCTGTTATCATGGGAGGTGCTAGTGTCAGTTCAAGGGCTCTGTAGGCTGACTGGCTAAACAAAATGGAAGGCAAGGCAGCAATGCCAGGGAGTAGTTTAGCTAAACCTTCAATATAATAGTGTACCATAGAGTTTTTGTTATTTTATTTTATTTTATTTTATTTTATTTTATTTTATTTTATTTTATTTTATTTTATTTTATTTTATT